>NC_084561.2:20223823-20513823 GCF_033978685.3 Nerophis lumbriciformis | reverse complement strand
ATTTTTTTAAAAACCTTTATTCATAAACTGCAACATTTACAAACAGCTGAGAAACAATAATCAAAATAAGTATGGTGCCAGTATGCTGTTTTTCCCCCCAATAAAATACTGGAAAGGATAGAAATGTAGTTTGTCTATTTTATCCGATTATTAATCGATTAATCGAAGTAATAATCGACAGATTCATCGATTATCAAATTAGTTGTTAGTTGCAGCCCTAATGTATATATACATTTATGTATATATGTACATATATGTATGTACGTATGTATGTATATGTACATATGTATGTATGTATGTATATGTATGTATGTATGTATGTACAAATGTATGTATGTATATATATTAGGGCTGCCAAACGATTAAAATATTTAATTGCAATTAATCGCATTGTTCATAGTTAACTCAAAATGATGTGCGATTAATCACAGATAGGTATACATTTTCATCATAGTAAGTGTACCCTAGACAGTTCATTTTCAGGGGGGGTGGCTCCATATTGCTCCATGACAAGGTTTTAACCTTCTCTATTAATTAATAAAATGTAATATTGAGCCTGCTAATCATTCTGTAATTGAGGACTCGACCAGAACATGTTATGAAAGAATTTACACAATATTTCAGCCAGCCTGTGTTATATAATATTGTTTTGTTCTATTTTTAAATTGTTGCTGCTTTTTTATTTATTTTTTTACAATTTACTTCGTTGAGAACTTTTTTTTTAAGAGAGAGATTTCTTCAATCCTTTAAGTCACTTTTTCTGTGATAAAAATGATTGGCAATAAATCTACTACCATGTATTTTTGGTGTTATTGAAGACTGTACTGGTGTTTAAAGACTATGTTTAGGTACTTCTGCTGTCCGTCACAAAAAGTGCTGCAGAGAGCCTGACGTCACACTTGCTTCGCGTTGCTGGGAGCCTTTCTCTCATTAAAAGCCGCCAGTGTCATCTTGAATGGTGAAGATTGCTGTCCGCGCCTATATCTCCAATATATTAAAGTACGTCCACAGCGCGGACACACTGCCTCAGCTCCAGACAACCCTGTGCATAGTATGGCTGGTGTTAATGTGTATGTTGGTGTGTTATGGTGGTTATTTTTTCCCATGGTCTTTGAACACACCGTGTAGGCAAAGAATGAACAAGTGTTGTGTGTCTAGGAGTGAAGCACGGAGGTAGACGTGTGAGCACAGAGGAAATACTTGTTGGAATTGGGCCCGTTTTTAGCATAAAATTGGCCATAAAAGCTAAAAAGAGCAGCAAACTTTGTTTGTTTTCTCCTGGACGCTACAATACATTATATTACTTTATTTTGTTAGGTGTGGCGGCTAATATGAAGCCGTACATTAAGAAGAAACCGTAAACGTAGTTAAGCCAGATGTATAGCCGAGCGCTTTTATTTTAAAGCCGGAAAGGTGCGTGATTGGTTTGAGAAAGTGTCGTGACATATTTTGACGTCAAGACACTTGACATCAAGTGTTGTTAATTTGTTTATTTTTTAATAAAACTTGGTTAAGAGTTGTCAATATATAAAAAAATACTTTTTAAGTACAAGCAATAAAAAAAAGTCTCCTTTCGACTTTCTGCCGACCGTCTTTCATTTCTGTTGAGCTTTTATTTCATCTTACTTACTAGATCAGTCACAATAACAATCTAAATGTTATGTTATCACTGCACTTTATCCGTAATCTGAACACGGAAGAGAAGCACCACTCACCTGAAAATGACACGTGCAGCAGGCGTTTGCTGCAGGGATGTCGCCTCCTCTCACGACGAAAAAGTGTCCTTTCTTGTCGGGAGAACAACTTGCCATGGCTTGGAATCTAGTATTTTCACAAGGTAGCCTTTCCTTTGTCCATTTCTGCTTGCTTGTGGCTCATCAGTAGCAAGTGAACTGCGGTCAAGTTCCTCTGCTACGGCACAGCTCGAGGGTCAAAAAGGAAGAGTTTGCGTTAACCGCCTGGTAAAACAATTAGTTCCGTTATTGAAATGTATAAGTAACGTGTTATCGCGTTAACTTTGAGTGCCCAAATATATATGTATGCATGTATATTTACGTACGTATGTATGTATGTATATATGTACAGTATGTATGTTTGTTTGTACATATGTATGTAAGTATATATACGTATGCATATGTATATCTATCCATCCATTTTCTACCGCTTGTCCCTTTTGGGGTGGTGGGGGGTGCTGGAGCCTATTCGGGCGGAAGGCGGGGTACATCCTGGACAAGTCGCCACCTCATCGCAGGGCCAACACACATAGACAGACAACATTCACACTCACAATCACACACTAGGGCCAATTTAGTGTTGCCAATCAACCTATCCCCAGGTGCATGTCTTTGGAGGTGGGAGGAAGCCGGAGTAGAACCCACGCAGTCACGGGGAGAACATGCAAACTCCACACAGAAAGATCCCGAGCCCGGGATTGAACTCAGGAATACTCAGGACCTTCGTATTGTGAGGCACATGCACGAACCCCTGTTCCACCGTGCTGTCCTATGTATATGTATATATACATTTTTATTTTTATATATACACACATACTTTCATACATACATAAATAAACACAATTAAAAAATGACTAGGTTTGTAACGATTACCGGCAGTAATGATAAACGATGCTACTTATTTCCTGGAGATTTGCTAGCAGACTTAAATGCTAATATAAATACAAGAATGTATTTTCCCATTAAGAAATGACATACCCCGAGCAACTAAGATATATGATTGTTTACATTGAACTTAAAGGCGGTGCTATTTTAGAACAAAATGGTAGATATCAAGATCCGAACACGGTCGTGTTTACAACAGTAGGTGTGACGTCATTGTCGTCACACAAACAGGAAGTGAAGCACCTTTATTATTTATAAACACTCTAAAACCTTTACACAATAAACAGTATTAAAAGGTTTAAATCCATTGATTTATAATGTAAATTACTGTAAAAACATTTACAGAATCTGGTTCATCTTTATATACATAATAATAATTCATATACAGTAGTTACAATTCTGGGATGTGAAATTATCTTAATTTTTTTTTTATTATGGTCTTTAAAAAGTTTTAAATTTGATTTGTTGAGACCTGCAGAGATTCTGTTTAAACAAAAGAAGATAAACACATTCAAACACATCAATGAAAATAATATTGCTCTTAAGAAACAGAATCTTCTGCCAAGGAAGCTCTATTGTGTGTGAGTGTGTGTGTTTATATATTTATTTTTGAATAAAACTTGGTTAAGTTATTTCAATATGTCAAAAAGTACTTTCTAAGCACATGCAATAATACTGTGATAGTTTTAGTCATAGTGGTTAGGGTTTAAGTTTATTTTGAACATGCATACAATTACAACATGATACATTAAATATTTGTTTCATAACCATGATATAATATTACCATATTATTACATCCCTATATTGTAATAATGACCTACAACCTGTACCATGTCATTGATAAATGCAGGAGTTACAATTATTGTACACTTTGGCCCTCCAGAATACTGTAGAATCCCACCAATTATAAGCATATAACACAATCAACAAAAAATAAAGAGTATGAATGACGCAGCAAGAGCCCATACCTAAATCCAACTAAAATATTTAAATCTTTTTCATTTGAATTCAAGTACCTTATTTATCTGCTAGGAAGTTCAGGTGTGAAGCAGTTTCAGTTTACAGAGCATACAAAAGGCACAATAACAAACATAAATTACACACAAACATTATGGCACCAACACAATAAAGATAATAAGAATCAGAACCAGCTTTATTGGCCCAAGTATGTTTTTCACACAAGGATTTTGACTTGGTATACTGTGCTCTCTTTGTTCAATGTAAGAATATACAATACATCTGTTGGATACCTAAAATATCAAGAATTGTATTTCTTGAATTGTTAATCAATGAGTGTATGTAATAGTCTATGAAAAGGGCTGATTCCCATTTCTTGCAAATATTGTCAAAATGTGATATGATAGTTTTACCTCATCTTATTGTACTTTTTAAAATGATTTTTCATTGGAACTGTACAAGTTCTAGTGTCGTTACTTTCTTTATGTACTGCACGTATATAATAAGTGAATCAAAAGCCGCTTTTTTTAAACATGATAAATTAAGCGTTAGTGTTCCCTAGACCACAATCTACCAATTTAATGTATTTCCAGTGCTATTTCTTCCAAAAATAGCTCAGCTGTGTCACAGCAGCTTCTTGTCTGAAACCAAAGTGCCATCTGCTGGCTGTGTCTAAGTACTGCACACATACACTTTCCTAGATAGGTGGATTTAAGGCCTAATAGAGTAAGCATAAAGCACATTTTTGCTTTCTTTTTTAAAGTGTGCTTTCAACGATGGCCAGTTGGACAGGCGAGCACTGGATCTTGTCTCAAACAGTGTTTTCCTCCCCCTCTTTGCTGCGCGCCGCTCTTAAACAGGCAGACTTGGCCGTCCTTCTTCCCTCCCCAAGGTTTGTTTGCGTCTCTTTACATGCGCTGCCAAAGCTGTGAGGTCCGTGCCCGCTCAGAAATACCCTATGAAATGCATAATGTACCGCGAGGGCTTTTTAAGGCCCGCGAGCGTTTGGCCCCGTCACAGACAGTATAAGTGGCCATGCAGGGGACAGTTTGTTTCTTCAAATGCATGCTGACGACTTGATTTTCCTGCAATAACCAGAAATTAAATGTAATAATGTGGGATAGCACGTTATTGTCATTGCACTTAAAAAAGACAACAAAATTACATTTTCAGCACAGACTCCTTCAAAAGCAGACATACTGTACACTGTACACTGGAACTTCAATTTACGAACTTAATTGGTTCTTTAACATGGTTCACCAACCAAAACGTTTTGTGTAGTGACGCATAGTCCCCCATAAGAATCATTGTAAACATGAATAATTGGTTGTAGCCTCGACAAAACTCCCTTATAGTAAAAAAACTAACTTTGTATATATGTATATATATATATATATATATATATATATATATATATATATATATATATATATATATATATATATATATATATATATTTTAGGGATGTCCGATAATGGCTTTTTGCCGATATCCGATATTCCGATATTGTCCAACTCTTTAATTACCGATACCGATATCAACCGATATATACAGTCGTGGAATTAACACATTATTATGCCTAATTTGGACAACCAGGTATGGTGAAGATAAGGTACTTTTTTTAAAAATTAATAAAATAAGATCAATAAATTAAAAACATTTTCTTGAATAAAAAAGAAAGTAAAACAATATAAAAACAGTTACATAGAACTAGTAATTAATGAAAATGAGTAAAATTAACTGTTAAAGGTTAGTACTATTAGTGGACCAGCAGCACGCACAATCATGTATGCTTACGGACTGTATCCCTTGCAGACTGTATTGATATATATTGATATATAATGTAGGAACCAGAATATTAATAACAGAAAGAAACAACCCTTTTGTGTGAATGAGTGGGGGAGGGAGTTTTTTTGGGTTGGTGCACTAATTGTAAGTGTATCTTGTGTTTTTTATGTTGATTTAATAAAAAAAAAACATAAAAAAACGATACCGATAATAAAAAAAACGATACCGATAATTTCCGATATTACATTTTAACGCATTTATCGGCCGATAATATCGGCAGGCCGATATTATCGGACATCTCTAATATATATATATAAATATATACACACACATATATATATATATATATATATATATATATATATATATATATATATATATATATATATATATATATATATATATACATACATACATACATACACACACACATATATATATATATATATATATATATATATATATATATATATGTATACATATATACACATATATATATATGTATACATATGTACATATATATATATATATATATATATATATATATATATATATATATATATATAGTCAGGGCAGTGAATCTTTGGGTACCACACGGTTTGATTCATGGGGGGTAACGATTCCATTCAGAATCGATTCTTGATTCAAAATCATTACTTTTTTTAATAACATTAGGTGCCAGTTCTCTGATTAACTACGTTCCTCCATAAAATTGATAAACGGCTCTAATACATTTCTATATTACTTAAAAGAAAACTGGTTTTGTTTAAAAATAAATCTCAAAATTCATATTAAAATTCTATCCGAACGTTTAATAAAGGCAAATATGAGTAAGGCAAGAGAAGCATTTTTTTAATCTGTACAAATAAGAATCGCAATTAACTCAATATTATTATTTTTTTTATAAATCAAACCAACATATCAAGGGGGTAATAGCCTTGTTTTTTATCCAAACAACACAACATTACAGCTACCTTAAATGCCAACACTGAACACACACACGCACGTTTCAATTGGTGCGCTCCAAAAACAAAAAAAGGAAAATCATATTACCTTGTGTTTGTGAATATTTGTGAACACTGGGAGTTTCGGAGTGATAAACAATGAGTGGCTTCACGTAGACACCGCTAGCAGTGTGAGGCCATCCTTCATCAGCTTGTGTCCCGGTAGTGCCTTCTCCTTCTCTGTAATGAAGATCGTTTGTGGCATCTTTTTCTGTCTCATCACAATAAAAGGACGCTCGGGAACAAAGCTCTCTTTGCTGATAAAATCTTCAAAATTAAGTTGCTGCAAGCTGAAGGCTAACTACGTCGCTAAAATGATACTTCAGTGGTTGTCTAGCAAACTGAAACCGTACAGCAAGACTGGAGAGTTTGGATACATTTAAAGCGTTTCTGATCACACAAAGTGATCTCTAAGACAGGCTGACACAGCTCTGACTGCCACAAGGTACGACCATTGTGGAAATAAACTCGTCAGAAGTGCCGCTAGCCGCGAGGGGGATGTAAACAGGATGTGACGTAGGAGGACCCGCCTCTCTGGGACGGCGTGGCGCGGTTGGGAGAGTGGCCGTGACAGTTCAATCCCCAGCTTCTACCAACCTAGTCACGTCCGTTGTGTCTTTGAGCAAGACACTTCACCCTTGCTCCTGATGGGTCGTGGTTAGCGCCTTGCATGGCAGCTCCCGCCATCAGTGTGTGAATGTGTGTGTGAATGACTGAATGTGGAAATAGTGTCAAAGCGCTTTGAGTACCTCATACTTGCCAACCCTCCCGGATTTTCCGGGAGACTCCCGAAATTCAGCGCCTCTCCCGAAAACCTCTCGGGACAAATTTTCTCCCGAAAATCTCCCGAAATTCAGACACACAATATAAACAAGCATACCTGCCCAATCACATTATAACTGTAGAATGATCGAGGGCGAGTTCTTGGTTTCTTATGTGGGTTTATTGTTAAGCAGTTTCATTAACGTCCTTCCACCGCGGCAAAAACACACAACAACAGCATTTCGTCTACCATAAAGCAGTTCGTCTGCCGTAAACGGCAAAGTTGTGACACTCTTAAACAGGACAATACTGCCATCTAGTGCATTTGATGAAAGCACTTTTTGCGTGCCACAAAGCAATACATCATCAGTGAGGGCGTTCAGCATGGTTAGAAAAATAGTGACAAATAGAACAAGGATGGACAATTCAACCCTTAACTCAACAATGAGTAGATGAGTGTTATGTGTGTGTATATGTGTAAATAAATGAACACTGAAATTCAAGTATTTATTTTATATATATATATATATATATATATATATATATATATATATATATATATATATATATATATATATATATATATATGAAATACTTGACTTAGTATTTCTTATATATATATATATATATATATATATATATATATATATATATATATATATATATATATATACTGTATGTATATATATATATATATATATATGTATATATATATATATATATATATATATATATATATATATATATATATATATATATATATATATATATATATATATATATATATAAAATACTTGACTTGCTGAATCCTAGCTGTAAATATACTCCTCCCCTCTTAACCACGCCCCGCCCCCAACCTCGCCCCCCGCCTCCTGAAATCGGAGGTCTCAAGGTTGGCAAGTATGGAGTACCTTAATGGTAGAAAAGCGCTATACAAGTATAACCCTTTTCCATTTCCATTTCAAAAGGGCTGTGCTCGCGTGTACAGGAAGTGATGTCATCAAAATGGCAGCCAAAATAGGGCTTTCAGCGGCACACAAAATTAATAAATGAAAGAAGCGTTTGTACGCCGAGACATGTTTCACACACAGATGCATTTTTGGCGCGATGTAAAGGTTTGTAAACGGGAAAGGATGCAACTAAAGGTGTTTGTGAATCAAGGTTCCACCATGAATTGATTAACGTGGACCCTGACTTAAACAAGTTGAAACACTTATTGGGGTGTTACCATTTAGTGGTCATTTGTACGGAATATGTACTGTACTGTGCAATCTACTAATAAAAGTTTCAATCAATCAATCAAGTACAGGGTGACAGAACAGGAACGCTGATGGGTCGCCACTAGGGGCAGCGCTCCGTAAAAGGTGGAGATGGGGAGAGGTGGATGAGTAAAAAAAAAAAAAGTAGATCCCAGACTAGGCCCCATATGGGGGGAGGGGGGCTCAGTCTGGGGCCAGGAAAAAATCTCAATAGCCATGTGTTGCATCAGATGTGGAAACTTTTTTCTTTTTTTTTTGAGATTTTGCATGAGGGATGGTGAAAGCTGTGAGCATTAGGTCAGAGTTTTGAGTTTCATTTACTCACAGTTAGAGATGTCCGATAATGGCTTTTTTGCAGATATCCGATATTGTCCAACTCTTAATTACCGATTCCGATATCAACCGATACCGATATATACAGTCGTGGAATTAACACATTATTATGCCTAATTTTGTTGTGATGCCCCGCTGGATGCATTAAACAATGTAACAAGGTTTTTTACAAAATAAATCAACTCAAGTTATGGAAAAAAATGCCAACATGGCACTGCCATATTTATTATTGAAGTCACAAAGTTTTTTTTTTTTAACATGCCTCATAACAGCAGCTTGGAATTTGGGACATGCTCTCCCTGAGAGAGCATGAGGAGGTTGAAGTGGGGGTAGCGGGGGGGGTGTATATTGAGCGTCCCGGAAGAGTTAGTGCCGCAACGGGTTCTGGGTATTTGTTCTGTTGTGTTTATGTTGTGTTACGGTGCGGATGTTCTCCCGAAATGTGTTTGTCATTCTTGTTTGGTGTGGGTTCACAGTGTGGCGCATATTTGTAACAGTGTTAAAGTTGTTTATACGGCCACCCTCAGTGTGACCTGTATGGCTGTTGACAAGTATGCATTGCATTCACTTGTGTGTGTGAAAAGCTGTAGATATTATGTGACTGGGCCGGCACGCAAAGGAAGTGCCTTTAAGGTTTATTGGCGCTCTGTACTTCTCCCTACGTCCGTGTACACAGCGGTGCTTTAAAAATTCATAAATGTTACTTTTTGAAACCGATACCGATCATTTCCGATATTACATTTTAAAGCATTTATCGGCCGATATTATCGGCAGTCCGATATTATCGGACATCCCTACTCACAGTGCATGGTGTCACATCCAAATACTGAAGGTATTCCTCTGCTCTGTAGCCAAGTACGCTTGAACTCCGATCAAAGCGCTCATATGATTTAATTAAAACAAAGTGATAACGACGGGAAGAAATGAAAAGCTGTAATGTTAAACATGACCCGTGATTGAGAATGGACTCCCTCTCATCTGTGTGTTCCATGCTGCTGACTGACGGGAAAACAAAAGTGACAGCAATTGTGGAGCAGGAAGCCACTTTTTCCATTTGCTTCTCTCAGCTTCCCATTAGCCCTCAGCGAGGAGCTAATGGAGCAGCAGTATGAAAATGTGTTGTTCTTCTATTTCATGTTTTCCTCTTGCTCTGTCGGGCCCGGGGCTTGACTATATTTGACTGCCGCCGATCTTAAACATGCTTTTTGTTCTTTACATTGACGCGCGCGGTTCATCGGAGTTCACGTGTCAGATAAATGGCATGCTCTTCAGGAACTCTTGGTAGAAAAGTGTGAAAAGCGAGTTGTTGGAAAGTGTCGAAACGGAACCGGGGAGACAAATTGATGAGGGGCTCCCTGTGGAACTTCCTTTTTCGGACAGGCGGTGCCACGGCTGTAACCGAGATCAGAGTGCTTTGCCGGCCATGTGACCTGCGTCTGCTCACCTTGCTTTAATAAACACCTAGCTGCACAGAGAGGCCCCGCTTCCCCAAACATGTTCAAATGAACGAGCCTGGTGTGTGTGTGTGTGTGTGTGTGTGTGTGTGTGTGTGTGTGTGTGTGTGTGTGTGTGTGTGTGTGTGTGTGTGTGCAAGCAACCCAAAGCCCACCCCACCCCACTCCAAGCCGTTCACAGGTGCATCTCCGCTCTGTCGGCCCGCTGTGGTTGGCTGCCGTGTCAGACCGGCCCCAGATTTACTGCCCTGACACAGGAATCCATTAAATGCTGTTTCGGGATCCCAGGCCCGAGCCCCTCTCAAATCTCTTTCATTATAGCTCCAAGCTACCATGGAAGGCCGGCGAGTTGGCCAATCAACTGTGCCCCCACATGTGTTCCTGCTTAGACCCAAGACTGAAAGGCTAAAGTGACTACTGCGCACATTTTAACTTGTGTGTGTGCCCCAAATGCCAGGCACACGTTGCATTCCGCCTGTCTGGCTCATGAAGTTAACTTAACTTAACTTCATGAGTTAAAGTACCAATGATTGTCACACACACACTAGGTGTGGTGAAATTTGTCCTCTGCATTTGACCCATCCCCTTGTTCACCCCCTGGGAGGTGAGGGGAGCAGTGAGCAGTAGCGGTGGCCACGCCCGGGAATAATTTTTGGTGATTTAACCCCCCATTCCAGCCCTTGATGCTGAGTGCCAAGCAGGGAGGTAATGGGTCCCATTTTTATAGTCTTTGGTATGACTCAGCCGGGGTTTGAACTCACAACCTACCGATCTCAGGGCGGACACTCTAACCCAGACCTGGGCAAATTAAGGCCCGGGGGCCACATGCGGCCCGTTAAGCTTTTCAATCTGGCCCGCCGGACATTCCCAAATCATTTTTTTAGATCTTTAAGATGGAAACTAGCTGCCATTATGATGTGCAGTGATGTTTTCTAATGACCGCCAGTCTTGAACTATTCAAAGTATTTCAATGGTTGGAATCTGCGCTTATGGATGATATACCAGTTACTATGGTCATCTAATTAGTTACTATGGTAATCTAATTAGTTACTATGGTAATCTACGTCACAGCAGTTCAGACGAGGCACCAAGCAATGTTGGGCGGGAAGCGTTTCCACAGGCGCGGAAGGAGATTTTCACAACAAAGTTCTAAAGCTTAGTGATATATCAGATATATCAGATTATAGGTGGGTTTATTTTGTACCCTTCGCGTTCATATTTCACTGTTTGTTGCATTTTTGTTGCGTTTCACTTGATTGTAAAATATGTCGATCGAAAGGGGGTGTGACATTCATATTTTGTTAATATTCAGTGTTTTATCCTTCGTAGAAAAATGTGAAATTCCATTACGTTTTTTAAGGCGGTCTGTCATAACGTTTTTAGCATTCAATCAGACATTATTGTGAGGTTTTGTATTAGTGTTCCTAAAAATAGATATACCGGCCCCCAGACACATTTTTTTCTCTAAATGTGGCTCCCGAGTCACAATAATTGCCCAGGCCTGCTCTAACCACTAGGCCACTGAGTAACCCCAATGTAGGAACATTTCCTTATCCTAAACTACAGTTGGTGTTCATAATCTGTCAACAAAACTGAATTGTACAAAAACCGAAGCAATAAACCATGTGAATTCAATTAATCTGTTCAGACACCCAAAAATGTGAACACCAATAGCACATTTTATAGATAATAATCCATTCATTCAGGATTTAAGGTTGTGTGTGTGTGTGCGCGTGCGTGCGCGTATTATGTACCTATGGGTATGTCTATATACATATATATATATATATATATACACACATACATATATAAATATATACATAAGTGACATGTATCTTGTAATAATGTACTGAATTGTTTACATATGTGATTATGTATTTTATTGTTGATCAAGAATAAGATTATTATATCTACGTGATCCTGCTCTTTTTCGGACACATATTTTTGTTTGTTTTTTACTATCACTAATGTTGTGTAGAGAAGACTAATTTTGTTTTGCTCTGTCCGAAATATATATACAATAGAAAAAGAAATCTGATTTGTTGGAGGATCAGTCAATTATGGGCAAAACGTTTTTTGTATGTTAGCAAATACTATGCTAACAAAAAAAAAACAGCTAATGGGGATCACATAAACAGATCTCATTTGCGACTTTCCCCCACCTCTTCTTGAATTCAGTATTGTTTCTCGCCTTCTTTATCAAAGTTCCAGTCATATCCAAGAATGCATGTTTAACGACTGTCCTGACTGCACAACCCCAAAGCGGTATGGGACAATTTGCAACCTTCTTTGGGTTAAATTGGAGCACTATGAAAGCCTAACGCTCAAAGTTACGCAGTGCGCTTGAACGCCTCGTCATAGCATTGCAATGTTTGGCTGCACAATAACGAAGACAATATACAAACATATTTTGGCTAGAGATGTCCGATAATGGCTTTTTTGCCGATATTCCGATATTGTCCAACTCTTAATTACCGATTTCGATACCAACCGATACCGATATATACAGTCGTGGAATTAACACATTAGTATCCCTAATTTTGTTGTGATGCCCCGCTGGATGCATTAAACAATGTAACAAGGTTTTACCAAATAAATCAACTCAAGTTATGGAAAAAAAATGCCAACATGGCACTGCCATATTTATTATTGAAGTCACAAAGTGCATAATTTTTTTTAACATGCCTCAAAACAGCAGCTTGGAATTTGGGACGTGCTCTCTCTCAGGGAGAGCAGGTGGGGGGGGGGGGGGGGGTGTCCCGGGAGAGTTAGTGCTGCAAGGGGTTCTGGGTATTTGTTATGTTGTGTTTATGTTGTGTTACGGTGCGGATGTTCTCCCGAAATGTGTTTGTCATTCTTGTTTGGTGTGGGTTCCCAGTGTGGCGCATATTTGTAACAGTGTTAAAGTTGTTTATACGGCCACCCTCAGTGTGGCCTGTATGGATATTGACCAAGTATGCCTTGCATTCACTTGTGTGTGTGAAAAGCCGTAGATATTCTGCGACTGGGCCGGCACGCAATGCCAGTGCCTTTAAGGCAGGGGTGCTCATTACGTCGATCGCGATCTACCGGTCGATCTCGGAGGGTGTGTCAGTCGATCACCAGCCAGGCATTAAAAAAATAGTCCAAAAAATGGGCGATCATAAATCTTCACTATGACGTCACTTTCGTCACTTGATTGACATTCACGGCACCCGAGGCTCTTCTGAGATGACGCTGGCTGCTGCCAGCTCATTAAAATTACCGACTGGAAGGCGAGAAACACTTTATTTCAACAGACTCTGGCGCCGTACCTGTCGTCAAAACTCCAAAGACCGACTGCACAGTTGCACAATAAAAGCTCTGCTTCATCCTGCCTGCGCTACCAAAATAAGAGTCTCAAAAAGCTGGCGTGCACAAGCTAGCAAGCTACGGAGTTTGCCGACAATGTATTTCTTGTAAAGTGTATACAAAGGAGTACGGAAGCTGGACAAATAAGATGCCAAAAACCAACCACTTTCATGTGGTATTGGACAGAAAGGAGGACTTTTTTTCTCCTCCATTCGAAAATGCGGACGTTATCATCACCACTGTCTGATTCCAATCAATGCAAGTCATCACAATCAGGTAATACACCAACTTATATTATTGTCTTCATGAAAGAAAGGAATCTATATGTGTTAAACATGCTTGTATTATCTTTAACCACCTTTAACTTATTAACAATATTAACTATATGTGTTAAACATGCTTGTATTATCTTTAAACACCTTTAAGTTGTTAACAATATTAACTATATGTGTTAAACATGCTTGTATTATCATTAAACACCTTTAACTTGTTAACAATATTAACTATATGTGTTAAACATGCTTGTATTATCATTAAACATCTTTAACTTATTAACAATATTAACTATATGTGTTAAACATGCTTGTATTATCTTTAAACACCTTTAAGTTGTTAACAATATTAACTATATGTGTTAAACATGCTTGTATTATCTTTAACCACCTTTAACTTGTTAACAATATTAACTATATGTGTTATACATGCTTGTATTATCTTTAACCACCTTTAAGTTGTTAACAATATTAACTATGTGTTAAACATGCTTGTATTATCTTTAACCACTTTTAAGTTGTTAACAATATTAACTATATGTGTTAAACATGCTTGTTTTATCTTTAGCCACCTTTAAGTTGTTAACAATATTAACTATTTGTGTTAAACATGCTTGTATTATTTTTAACCACCTTTAAGTTGTTAACAATATTAACTATATGTGTTAAACATGCTTGCATTATCTTTAAACACCTTTAACTTGTTAACAATATTAACTATATGTATTAAACATACTTGTATTATCATTAAACACCTTTAATGTATTAACAATATTAACTATATGTGTTAAACATGCTTGCATTATCATTAAACACCTTTAACTTGTTAACAAAAACATATATTTCATAAATAAGTAAATATAAATTATATATATGAATGAGGTAGATCCCCACGACTTGATCAATTGAAAAGTAGCTCGCCTGCAGAAAAAGTGTGAGCACCCCTGCTTTAAGGTTTATTGGCGCTCTGTACTTCTCCCTACGTCCGTGTACCACTCCGTACAGCGGCGTTTTAAAAAGTCATACATTTTTCTTTTGGAAACAGATACCGATAATTTCCGATATTACATTTTAAAGCATTTATCGGCCGATAATATCGGACTGCCGATATTATCGGACATCTCTAATTTTGGCCAATAATTTTTGTGGGGGAAAAAACCGAGGCACTGTTGTATTCTTCTTTTCCAACACCGTTCTTTTTTACGCTTACCTTCTATCGTTGTGTCTTTGGTTACGTTCTCTCTCAAGCGCCGCCTGTGCTTCTCTCACTTAAGGCCATACTTGCCAACCCTCCCGGATTTTCCGGGAGACTCCCGAAATTCAGCGCCTCTCCCGAAAACCTCCCGGGACAAATTTTCTCCCGAAAATCTCCCGAAATTCAGGCGGAGCTGGAGGCCACGCCCCCTCCAGCTCCATGCGGACCTGAGTCCGCTTTCCCACAATATAAACAACGTGCCTGCCCAATCATTATAACTGTAGAATGATCGAGGGCGAGTTCTTGGTTTCTTATGTGAGTTTATTGTTAGGCAGTTTCATTAATGTCCTCCCAGCGCGGTAACAACACACAACAACAGCAGTCAAGTTTTCGTCTACCGTAAAGCAGTTTGTCTGCCGTAAACAGCAATGTTGTGACACTCTTAAACAGGACAATACTGCCATCTAGTGCATTTGATGAAAGCACTTTTGTGCGTGCCACACAGCAATGCATCATCAGAGAGGGTGTTCAGCATGGTTAGAAAAATAGTGACAGAGAATAGAACAAGGATGGACAATTCAACCCTTAACTCAACAATGAGTAGATGAGTGTTATGTGTGTGTATATGTGTAAATAAATGAACACTGAAATTCAAGTATTTATTTTATTTATTTATATATATATATATATATATATATATATATATATATATATATATATATATATATATATATAGCTAGAATTCACTGAAAGTCAAGTATTTCTTATATATATATATATATATATGAAATACTTGACTTGGTGAATTCTAGCTGTAAATATACACCTCCCCTCTTAACCACGCCCCCGCCCCCAACCACGTCCCCCACCCCCCACCTCCCGAAATCGGAGGTCTCAAGGTTGGCAAGTATGCTTAAGGCATCAAAACGTCTTTCTTTTCTGCGATGTTTCTTGCATTGTGTGGTTTACAGAAGAGTACATTGGGGGGGGAGCAAAAGGTGAAAAAAAGATGAATATGTGCAGGAACCCCACTGCATATGTTTTGTTATGTAACGAACCAAAAGCACAGAGGGCCAGTTTCAACAACAACAACAACAAAAAAGATGGCCGCCTCGTGAGAAGAATGTCAATGAGAAGGTGAGACATGGTAGATGTGTAGTGGCGGTCAGAGAGGAGAGGAACATGTGCGTGGCGGTGGAGGCCATGTTAATAAGTGGCCCGCAGCAGATGGGAAGCGCCCCCGCGTTGCTTTGTAAAGCCGCTGTCTCTTCTTCAACCCGCACATGAAGCATGTTACACAGGTGGCTTATTAAACCTGCCGTGTCACTAAACACATACTGACCACTCAGCACTTTGCACATTGCCAGTGCACTTACTGGCCTGCTCACTTTTAAACACTCGTAAAAGATTCTCATCCCCCAGACACCATTTCACTCATTTTCTCGCAACTCTTTGGGTCGAGGTTCAATAAAACGAGCTTTGTGCTAAGAGAGCTGAGCATCTTCTTCTAATCACTTTTTTTTGTGTTGTGATTCTCGTTTATACAGCAGAACTTCAGCAAGTCTCCCATGAGCACGGGCCCTCCAGATCTCGGCTACGGGCTTGACGATGACGAGCTGGACAGCGCAAGCAAGTGAGTGCTCGGCTTTTATTTCACGCTGCCTGTGTTAGATCACCAAAGACGTGCACATTGTTGTCTAACGTATAGATTCATGTGATAGACAAAACATGTTAAAAAGGGAAAAGATGCTCAAAGAAAGTTCCTTTTTTTAACTCATGGCAATACTGCCCCCAAGTGACCATTACTGATAAAAACACTTCTATTATTATTTTTTATTTTTTTATTTTTACAAAAATTAAACAGAATGTGAATGCATCCATCCATCCATCCATTTTCTACCGCTTGTCCCTTTTGGGGTCGTGGGGGGTGCTGGAGCCTATCTCAGCTGCATTTGGGCTGTGAATCATATTGGTAAAAAATAAAATACACTGGGAAAAGAGGAGAAATATAACCTTAGAGGAAAATCTAATTTAAAACGTTTGTATGCTCGTACAACACTTTACAAAACCTTTAACATATCTGTATGTGGAATTAAATTATGGAATGGATTAAGACTTAGATTTAGACTTAGACTTCCTTTTTATTGTCATTCAAATTTGAACTTTACATCAGTGGTCCCCAACCTTCTTGTAGCTGCGGACCGGTCAACGCTTGAAAATTTGTCCCACAGACCGGGGGGTATATTTTATTTTTTATTTTTATTTTTTTGTCATAAAGAAATACAATCATGTTTGCTTACGGACTGTATCCCTGCAGACTGTATTGATCTATATTGATATATAATGTAGGAACCAGAATATTAATAACGGAAAGAAACAACCCTTTTGTGTGAATGAGTGTAAATGGGGGAGGGAGGTTTTTTGGGTTGGTGCACTAATTGTAAGTGTATGTTGTGGTTTTTTTTATTATTTTTTTTTATTTCTTGTGCGGCCCGGTACCAATCGATCCACAGACCGGTGGTTGGGGACCACTGCTTTACAATACAGATAAGAACAAAATTGGGTTGCATTAGCTTGTTGTAGTGCAGGATAAAAGAGCAATAAGGTGCAGATATAAATAAATAGATTACTGTACAGATAAATATATTGCACTTTTGCATATGCATCCCCGTTTATGGATGTATGTTATATTGTCTTTATATTCCAGGGAGTTAATCCGTTTTAGGGGGGAATTGAGGGGATTATTATGATGCGTTCAAGAGTCTTATGGCCTGAGGGAACCTGGAGGTTCTGCTACGGAGGCTGCGGAACCTCTTTCTACACTGCAAAAACTGAAATATAAGTAAGATTAAATATCTCAAATAAGGGTGATGTATAAGATAATTCTTCTCACTAAGCAGATTTTATGTTAGAGTGTTTTACTTGTTTTAAGGGTTTTGGTCCTAAATGATCTCAGTAAGATATTACAGCTTGTTGCTGAGATGTTATGACCTATATTGAGTAAAACAGGCTTGAAACTAGAATATCAAGTGTTGCAAAGCTGTGTCATCAACATTCACAAGTATAAAACTACTTTTTTAAAGTAATCATTTCTTACTTCAAGCATGAAAAAACAAATCATGATGCCGAGCGCATATCAATATGTCAAGATAATGGCACTAGCATTTACTTAATTTAAGAATATTTTTCAATATATTGAGCAAAAAGGTCTCATTTTTCTTCTACCAAGAAAAGTGCACTTGTTATTAGTGAGAATATACTTATTTTAAGGTATTTTTGGGTTCATTGAGGTTAGCTAATTTTACTTGTTTTGGAAAGTCTTGACAAGCCAAATGTTCTTGTTCTATTGGCAGATAATTTTGCTTAGTTCAAATAAAATACCCCTAATTATTTATTTATTTTTTTGTTGTTTTTGAACACTGACTTTTTGCAGTGTAGATGAATGAAAACATCTATAGACACAGTAGATGGTTGTTTTCTCTTTTGTTTAGTTATGGTGTACTATTTACTTTGTTCTGTTCAAACAAGTGTATGTATTGAAAGGGAATAAGGAACTAGTCCACATATTGATTGATATTGTTAGTGTCAATAACACTCACCATAAATACATTTATGAATTTCAGTTCTATTGGCAGATAATTTTGCTTAGTTCAAATAAAATACCTCTCATTTTTGTATTTTTTTTTTCTTGTTTTTGAACAATGACTTTTTGCCGTGTAGAGTCCAGCAGTGAAAATAGTCCTTAACCAAAGAAATCAAACAAAGCACTAATATGAATCAGTTTAAGAGACTGTTCAAACTACAAGTGTTCACAAAGTACACAGAACAAGAATGATGATGAACATCTTGAACCTTTTTTTTTTCTTTTTTTTATTGAGACAACAATTATTTATGTATTTAATAATTCTTTGCTTACTGTGGTATATTATTTATTTATTATTCATGTGTTCACTGGATATTGGATAAAATTGCTATGGTATGAAAAGGGGTAGGATTAAATAAGCTCAGCTTCTTCCTACTCCTTTTCGTACGTGCTGTAATGAAACAACTGCAATTGTGTGATGCATTACATTGTATCGTATGCATGTTCCAAATAAACTGAAACTGAACTGAACTGAACTGAAAAGGCCACTGTTGAAAAAATTATAAGTTATTTTTGCTTGTAATGAGCAAAACAAATCTGTCAATGGAACATTTAAAAATTGTCTTGGTAAGATTTCTTGAAATAAGACATATTTAAACTTAACAAACTCAAAAGGGATCTTGAAATTAGCAATCAACAATTATCATTAGCTATTTTCACGAGTGTTGTGATGTTTTGTGTCTACTCTATTGCCTAAAAACAAGTTCTGATGTCTCACTGAAAACATACTATTTAGGGGATTGTGACTTGTTTTAGGTTTGTTGAGATATTTTCACCAGAAATTAGAAATACACCATATTGCCTAAAGTATTTGTCCACCCATCCAAATGATCAGAATCAGGTGTCCTAATCACTTGGCCCGGCCACAGGTGTATAAAATTAAGCACTTAGGCATGGAGACTGTTTCTATAAACGTTTGTGAAAGAATGAGCCGCTCTCAGTGATTTCCAAAGTGGAACTGTCATAGGATGCCAGCTGTGCAACAAATCCAGTCGTGAAATTTCCTCGCTCCGAAATATTCCAAAGTCAACTGTCGGCTTTATTATAAGAAAATGGAAGAGTTTGGGAACAACAGCAACTCAGCCACGAAGTGGTAGGCCACGTAAACTGACAGAGAGGGGTCAGCGGAGGAATTATGGTGTGGGGTTGTTTTTTAGGAGTTGGGCTTGGCCCTTAGTTCCAGTGAAAGGAACTTCGAATGCTCCAGGATACCAAAACATTTTGGACAATTCCATGCTCCCAACTTTGTGGGAACAGTTTGGAGCGGGCCCCTTCCTCTTTCAACATGACTGTGCACCAGTGCACAAAGCAAGGTCCATAAAGACATGGATGACAGAGTCTGGTGTGGATGAACTTGACTGGCCTGCACAGAGTCCTGACCTGAACCCGATAGAACACCTTTGGGATGAATTAGAACGGAGACTGAGAGCCAGGCCTTCTCCACCAACATCAGTGTGTGACCTCACCAATGCACTTTTGGAAGAATGGTAGAAACCTTGTGGAAAGCCTTCCCAGAAGAGTGGAAGCTGTAATAGCTGCAAAAGGTGGACCGACATCATATTGAACCCTATGGGTTAGGAATGGGATGGCACTTCAAGTTCATATGTGAGTCAAGGCAGGTGGCCAAATACTTTTGGCAATATAGTGTACAAACCCTGTTTCTATATGAGTTGGGAAATTGTGTTAGATGTAAATATAAACAGAATACAATGATTTGCAAATCCTTTTCAACCCATATTCAATTGAATGCACTACAAAGACAAGATATTTGATGTTCAAACACATAAACTTTTTTTTTTTTTTGCAAATAATAATTAACTTAGGATTTCATGGCTGCAACACGGGCCAAAGTAGTTGGGAAAGGGCATGTTAACCACCGTGTTACATGGCCTTTTTCTTTTAACAACACTTAGTAAACGTTTGGGAACTGACATTTTTTAAGCTTCTCAGGTGGAATTCTTTCCCATTCTTGCTTGATGTACAGCTTAAGTTGTTCAACAGTCCGGGGGTCTCCGTTGTGGTATTTTAGGCTTCATAATGCACCACACATTTTCAATGGGAGACAGGTCTGGACTACAGGCAGGCCAGTCTAGTACCTGCACTCTTTTACTATGAAGCCACGTTGATGTAACACGTGGCTTGGCATTGTCTTGCTGAAATAAGCAGGGGCGTCCATGGTAACGTTGCTTGGATGGCAACATATATTGCTCCAAAACCTGTATGTACCTTTCAGCATTAATGGCGCCTTCACAGATGTGTAAGTTACCCATGTCTTGGGCACTAATACACCCCCATGCCATCACAGATGCTGGCTTTTCAACTTTGTGCCTATAACAATCCGGAAGGTTCTTTTCCTCTTTGGTCCGGAGGACACGACGTCCACAGTTTCCAAAAACAATTTGAAATGTGGACTCTTCAGAACACTTTTCCACTTTGTATCAGTCCATCTTAGATGAGCTCAGGCCCAGCGAAGCAGACGGCGTTTCTGGGTGTTGTTGATAAACGGTTTTCACCTTGCATAGGAGAGTTTTAACTTGCACTTACAGATGTAGCAACCAACTGTAGTTACTGACAGTGGATTTCTGAAGTGTTCCTGAGCCCATGTGGTGATATCCTTTACACACTGATGTCGCTTGT
Organism: Nerophis lumbriciformis; assembly: GCF_033978685.3. Classification (NCBI taxonomy): domain Eukaryota; kingdom Metazoa; phylum Chordata; class Actinopteri; order Syngnathiformes; family Syngnathidae; genus Nerophis; species Nerophis lumbriciformis. Next base: position 20,492,571 of record NC_084561.2, on the reverse strand, counting down.
TGATGCAGTACAGCCTGAGGGATCGAAGGTCACAGGCTTAGCTGCTTACGTGCAGTGATTTCTCCAGATTCTCTGAACCCTTTGATGATATTACAGACCGTAGATGGTGAAATCCCTAAATTCCTTGCAATAGCTGGTTGAGAAAGGTTTTTCTTAAACTGTTCAACAATTTGCTCACGCATTTGTTGACAGAGTGGTCACCCTCGCCCCATCCTTGTTTGTGAATGACTGAGCATTTCATGGAATCTACTTTTATACCCAATCATGGCACCCACCTGTTCCCAATTTGCCTATTCACCTGTGGGATGTTCCAAATAAGTGTTTATTGAGCATTCCTCAACTTTATCAGTATTTATTGCCACCTTTCCCAACTTCTTTGTCACATGTTGCTGGCATCAAATTCTAAAGTTAATGATTATTTGCAAAAAAAAAATGTTTATCAGTTTGAACATCAAATATGTTGTCTTTGTAGCATATTCAACTGAATATGGGTTGAAAAGGATTTGCAAATCATTGTATTCCGTTTATATTTACATCCAACACAATTTCCCAACTCATATGGAAACGGGGTTTGTATATACTTGGTGAGATTGTGGGTTTTTCCAGTGTAGAGAAACCCCAACTCCAACGTGATTTTAGCTTTACAGTTCTTAGGACAGGTATAATCAACTAAATTGATTGGGGGCCACATTCCCAGAAAGCTAAGGACCGGGGTGCCGGACTTCTCCCTTCACTTCACTCGTCTTACTTTGTATATTCTGAAGATGTTTGGTTGAGTTATTTTGTCAGAAGTACAGGAGTGCTCTGCTCCTGTTAAATTGACCTTCTACACAAAAGATAGTCAAATGAAGATGAAAAGGAGAGGACCTAACATGGAACCTTGAGGAACACCACAAGAAGTTGAACATATGACTACTGACTGCATCTGAAGTAAACAAGCTACAGACTTAGACTTAGACTTCCTTTTATTGTCATTCAAATTTGAACTTTACAGTACAGATAAGAACGAAATGTTGTTGCATTAGCTGCAACACCTTAGTTACATAAATTATATTATGAAAAAAATATGTAGCTGCCTAAAAGGAGAGGACTTAAAGGGGGGCCTTGAGGAACGCCACAGTTATGTAAATCACCTGTTTGGACCCCAGTGTTTGATGTAATGTCAATGCAAATCTGATTTTTTTGTGTTCCAAACAAAGGTTCTCGTCAGAGGACAGCGGAGACGTCCCGTCATACACCGAAGACAGCGATGACTCGTACTCTCTGGATCTGGACATGGACTCCTCCCACTCGGGCAAGATGAACCTGCTGGAGGAGATCCTGGACTCTCTGAGCACCACCACCTTGGAGCAAGGCAAGCTCAGTGCTGCCAAGAGCCTGGACTTCTTCAGGTCCATTGAGGATCTGGACTATCAGGCTTCGGTATGAAAGATCACTATAAATTATATGAGACGCACAAGATCAACTGTGCTGAATACAGCGAAAATAAAGACTTTTCAGGCGGTGGTGGCTTAAAAAAACATACGATTATTGATAAATGATGTAAAACATTTTTATTTGATAAATAACAATAAATGAATTACATACAAATTCTCTAGGGCAGACGCGTATTCGAAACTATCCAGTAACAAACGTGTCCGTTTAACTTACCGCATCACAAGCTTAATTTAATGAAATATTGACCACTAGGTGTCGCCAAAGAAATCGCCATTTTTTTTTATAATAAGAGAAAAAGACATGAAGATAATAGTTTTATTTTCACCTTTAAAAAAATACCTATACAGTATGTTTGTTTATAATTTATAATATTGTATTTTCCCTAATACATTTAATAACTTATTGTAGTATATTTATAAACGCTCCATTGTTGAAATATTACATTTTAAATGTGACGTTTCACATTTTAACTCCAGAAATTATTCTAATACATTGAGATATTTGTTCTACTTTTCACCTTAGTAACTAAAAAAATAAATCAATAATCATGTACATGTACGTTTATTCATGAAATAGTATTGCACTAAACCCAATGTCTTTAATGAGAACCAATTATCACTCATCACGGTTACTGTGTCAATTAGGTTAATATGGTTGAAATATTACATTTGAAATATTTGTAAATTGTAAATATCAACTCCAGAATTTACAAAAATAAATAAAGACATTATGATATGTATTTTTATTTTCACCTTTAAAACAAATATTTACTGTTTGTTGATTTATAAAATACATTATTGTTTTTTCCCAAAGGCATTTGACAATAACTGATAGCATTATTTCGCTGTATCTTAGATATTTATGATTAAAATATTACATTTAAAATGCAACATTTTACATATTAACTCCAGAAATTATTCTGTTACATTAGGATTTTTTTTAATGTATTTTGACCTTAGTGACTAAAATAAAAGCTTTTTTTTTTACAAATATGTTTATGTATAAGATAATACCTCTTCCCAATGTATTCCAAGGGTTGTAATTGGGGGTTAAATCACCAAAATTATTCCCGAGCGCGGCCACCGCTGTTGCTCACTGCTCCCCTCACCTCCCAGGGGGTGGAACAAGGGCATGGTTCAAATGCAGAGGGTAATTTCACCACAGCTAGTGTGTGAGTGACTATCAGTGGTACTTTAACTTTAACATTATTTAATTATAACCAACTATCATTTACCACGGTTTTACTGTGAAAAGTCCATATAGTTTGAAATACTATCTTTGAAATATTTATTTCTATTATAAATTATCGTACTTAAAGAGATTTGCTTTTACTTTGTTCTTTAGTAAAACAAATATTTTATTTGTATATTTATATGTTTATTTACAAAACAATACATGCATTTGATCATAAATGTTACCATGTATGGGTATTATGCAACATTCATCAGCATGTGATGTGTATTTGAAGTTATCATAAGGGGTTCCTTGTAGAGATGTCCGATAATGGCTTTTTTGCCGATTTCCAATATTGTTCAACACTTAATTACCGATTCCGATATCAACCGATACCGATACATACAGTCGTGGAATCAACACATTATTATGCCTAATTTTGTTGTGATGCCCTGCTGGATGCATTAAACAATGCAACAAGGTTTTCCAAAATAAATCAACTCAAGTTATGGAAAAAAGTGCCAACATGGCACTCCCATATTTATTATTGAAGTCACAAAGTGCATTATTTTTTTTAACATGCCTCAAAACAGCAGCTGAGAGAGCATGAGGAGGCTGAGGTGGGCGGGGTTGAGGCGGAGGGAGGTGGGGGTAGCGGGGGATGTATATTGTAGCGTCCCGGAAGAGTAAGTGCTGCAAGGGGTTCTGGGTATTTGTTCTGTTGTGTTTATGTTGTGTTACGGTGCGGATGTTCTCCCGAAATGTGTTTGTCATTCTTGTTTGGTGTGGGTTCACAGTGTGGCGCATATTTGTAACAGTGTTAAAGTTGTTTATACGGCCACCCTCAGTGTGACCTGTATGGCTGTTGACCAAGTATGTCTCGCATTCACTTGTGTGGTGAAAAGCTGTAGATATTATGTGATTGGGCCGGCACGAAAAGGCAGTGCCTTTAAGGTTTATTGGCGCTCTGTACCTCTCCCTACGTCTGTGTACACAGCGGCGTTTTAATAAGTCATAAATTTTACTTTTTGAAACCGATACCGATAATTAACGATATTACATTTTAAAGCATTTATCGGCCGATAATATCGGCAGTCCGATGTTATCGGACATCTCTAGTTCCTTGCATTATGAAAGTATTAAATGATATTTAATTTTTATGTAACCTGTGGAACCAACACGTTTTATACTTTTTTTTATTTCTCAGGGCAAACCAAAGTTGTCTGGCGCCTGTCAAGCCTCCAGCGATGCTGGTGGTGTTGCAAGCGGGGAACAGGGGGGCTGGAACATGGGTCAGGACGACAGTGCAGTTCATGGGAAACACCTTCCACCGTCGCCACGGAGACAAGCCAACAAGAGCAGTGTGAAGGTGTCCAAAAAGCCCAGCAAGGACGGAGCAGACGAGCAGATCGACCAGCCTCCTCTACCTCCACCGAGACCACCAGGAGACCGCTTCTCCTATTTGCCCTCCACGTCTCCGAATCCCTCCGACTACTCTCCACGTGTGCGGACCGTTTCAGAGCCCCAAACCGTCAGCGAGCCCCTTCAGGCCCAGAACCCGCCGGCCTCCACCGGCATCCTGAGGAGGAAGGTGCTCTCCAAGGAGACGGTGAGGAACTACAAGCAGAAGTCTGTCCAGAGGCAGGCCAGCAAGGAGAGCCGCGTCAGGAATTCTGTTCAGGTACCGTGGGAGAAGGACTACACGCAGGGGGTCCCGGGTCACGGTAAAGCCCTAGGGGCCGCGACGCAGGATCGAGGCCTCCTGGAGGAGATCGAGTCCATGTGCTGCGCGGGGCCCGTCCTGCACAGCAGCCTGCAGCTGTCACAGGTTCACTGCAACAACCACAGCAAGGCCACAGAGCAGTCCTAACATGGTAGCACTAGGACTATTTGGACTAGTTCTACGTCACGCCTGGATGGAACGTGATGCCTTCAAGGAAAACAGGAAAGACTTGTGGCGTTCAACAAAGTCATCCCCTTTTCCACACAGTGGTGAAAGAAGGCAATACGTGGACAAAAGTATTGGGACACACTTGCATCCACATAAAGTGTGCTCCATCTTTGTGCGAGTTCATCCCATGAGGTCAGGTCAGGACAGAGCGAACGAATACAAATGCAGACCTGCCAACATGCGCGTGTTTTTACGCGCCGCGCGCATTTTGAGCCTCGAATACGCTTCACCGCTCTCCAGGTGCGCAATTTGCCAGTTTCAGTTTAAAACTGAGTGGTCTGAACACTCCTGTGGGGGGGGGCACAAGCGTACGCTACACCGGCTCGCTCCCCCTCCTCGAGTAGCGTGACATGCGCCTACCAAAAAAAAATATATATTTATATATATATATATTTTCTCCCCGAATACCTCCTGATTTCGAATCAACATTTGTCAATAAAAATGACTGTTGTTAGTTCCAGCTGCAGTAACACCCACCTCCCTTTTCTCTTTAAACACCATTGGCTGGCACTGAAGGACATTTACACGGCAAAGGTGTAAATATGCCCTAAATGACTGTTATAATGCGCTGTTCCAGCTGCAATAACACCCCCCTTTTCTCAATAATGACCATTGTTTGCGCGTGACAAAGGACGCAAACAAGCTCAAAATAAACGCTTGTTTGCGTTTATATATATATATACGCATTAATTCGTTCCAGCCACAATTACACTGCACCTCTCTCTTTAATTACGATCACTCGCTCGCTAAAGGCTGAAACAGGCTCTAAATGTCTAAATGACTGTTGTAATGTGCTGATTAATTCCAACTGCAATAACACTCCCCTTCTCTCTTCCATTACCATAGTTTGCTCGCTACGAAAAATGAAAACAACTTAAAGGCGGAAATATGCTCTCGCGTCACGTAGCTCGTGTCCCCTTTGACGCCGTCTTGATTCATTTATATATTCATTTCATTGATTTAATTCATAGCTCTTCCCTTATACATACATATAAATTATATATATATATATATATATATACATATATATATATATTGATATATATATATATATATATATGTGTATGTATATATATATGTATATACATATGTGTGTTTGTATATATATATATATATATATATATATACACATATATATATATATATATATATATATACACATATATATATATATAGATATAGATATACACATATATATATATACATACACACACACTGTATATACATATTTACATATATATGTATATATATATATATTTATAATATACAGTGGGGCAAAAAAGTATTTAGTCAGTAACCGATTGTGCAAGTTCTCCCACTTAAAAAGATGAGAGGCCTGTAATTTTCATCATAGGTACACTTCAACTATGAGAGACAAAATGAGAAGAAAAATCCAGAAAATCACATCTTTAAAGACTTTATTAGCAAATTATGGTGGAAAATAAATATTTAGTCAATAACAAAAGTTAATCTCAATACTTTTATGTACCCTTTGTTGGCAATGTCAGAGGTCAAACGTTTTCTGTAAATCTTCACAAGGTTTTCACACAATGTTGCTGGTATTTTGGCCCATGCCTCCATAGCAGGGATGTTTTGGGGCTGTCGCTGGACAACACAGACTTTCAACCTCCTCCAAAGATTTTCAATGGGGTTGAGATCTGGAGACTGGCTAGGCCACTCCGGGACCTTGAATTGATTTTTTGCATAGCCTCTCCTTCGTTGCCCGGGTCGTGCGTTTTGGATCATTGTCATGCTCAAAGACCCAGCCATGTTTCATCTTCAATGCCCTTGCTGATAGGAGGTTTTCACTCAAAATCTCACAATACATGGCCTCATTCATTCTTTCCTTTACACGGATCAGTCGTCCTGGTCCCTTTGCAGAAAAACAGCCCCCATGCTTCACAGCAGGTATGGTGTTCTTTGGATGCAACTCAGCATTCCTTCTCCTCCAAACACGACAAGTTGAGTTTTGACCAAAAAGTTCTATTTTGGTTTCACCTGACCATATGACATTCTCCCAATACTTTTCGGAATCAGCCAAATGCTCTGTAGCAAACTTCAGACAGGCCTGGTCATATACTGGCTTAGGCAGGGGGATTTGAGTCCCTGGTGGCGTAGTGTGTAACTGATGCTAGCCTTTGTTACTTTGGTGCCAGCTCTCTGCAGGTCAGGTCCCCATGTGATTCTGGGATTTTTGCTCACCGTTCTTGTGATCATTTGGACCCCACGGGGTGAGATCTTCCTTGGAGCCCCAGATCGAAGGAGATTATCAGTGGTCTGGTATGTCTTCTATCTTCTAATAATTGGTCCCACAATTGATTTCTTCACACCAAGCTGCTTACCTATTGCAGATTCAGTCTTCCCAGCCTGGTGCAGGTCTACAATTTGGTTTCTGGTGTCCTTTGACAGCTCTTTGGTCTTGGCCATAGTGGAGTTTGGAGTGTGACTGTTTTGAGGTTGTGGACAGGTGTCTTTTATACTGATAACGAGGCCAAACGGGTGCCATTACTACAGGTAACGAGTGGAGGACGGAGGAGCATCTTAAAGAAGAAGTTACAGGTCTGTGAAAGCCAGAAATCTAGCTTGTTTGTAGCTCACCAAATACTTATTTTACAGAGGAATGTACCAATTTATTAATAAAAAATCCTACAATGTGATTTCCTGGATTATTTTCCCCCATTCTGTCTCTCATAGTTGAAGTGTACCTATGAGGAAAATTACAGGCATCTCTCATCCTTTTAAGTGGGAGAACTTGCGCAATTGGTGGCTGACTAAATACTTTTTTTGCCCACTGTATATATATATTTATAATATATATATATATATATATATATATATATATATATATATATATATATATATATATATATATATATATATATATATATTTATTTATATATATATATATATATATATATATATATATATATACACATAGTCAAGGTTTCTGTGGTTTATCCATTATACAGTGCTCATTACCGGGGTAGAGCGGGATATACGTTAGGTCAGGAAAAAACACAGAGGCTCTGTGTTTTTTCCTGACCTAACGTGTATGTATATATATATATATATATATATACTATATATATATATATATATGTATATATATATCCATCCATCCATTTTCTACCGCTTATATATAGGTGTATATATATATATATATGTATATATGTATATGTATATATATGTATATGTAAATATGTATGTATATATATGTATGTATGTATATATATATATATGTATATATATGTACACGTATATATGTATGTACAGTATATATATATATATATATATATATGTATGTATGTATATATATATGTATGTATATATATGTATGTATATATGTATGTATATATATATGTATATATGTATGTATATATATATATATATATATATATATATATATATATATATATATATATATATATATATATGCAAGACGCATAACTTTTTGTTTAACTTTTCACAAAATCTACGAAAAAACGGTATTAAATGATCAGGGTACTGATATTAAGAAGAATAATAAATACGATAATGACAAATAATCACAGAATATCCAAAGTTGGCATGTCTGCAAATGCTCCAAAAAGCTGATTGGTTGTTTAGTTAATTTTGCGAAGGTGTGTCCCAAGACTTTTGTCCAAACACGCTGCTAACTGGAAGATCTTTCACGGAGCAAACATTCCATTTCTCATCTCATAAGCATCGATTCCCTGGGAGGCAACGTTGTTGCGTCATCACGTCAAAGTCGTCACATTTCACTGGAGGAAATTTGCACTTTTAGATGAACAAAAAAAATATTTCCCCTTTTGGTCTGGGCGATTGTTTCACTGTGTAAAAGAACTCGATGCCTTAACTGTCGGTACTCTCGCTCGCAGGTACTCGTATCGTCCAATCAGAGGTACTTCCTGTCATGTGCTTTAAGCTGCGTTCCAACCTCCCGTCAAAGATCCTCGATGATGTTTTACTCCTTTGTGTTTGTTTTTCAGCTACCAGTCCGCACACTGATGATAGCGTGTATGATTGTAACGCAGCTGTGTCATGTGACACGTACATAAGAGAAAGCGCAGCATGCGAAGGTTTGAAGTCCACAACAAAAGCTGTCCTCATGTTTGGAAGGGTGTTCTTCTCCCCCCCATGCCGAGCACACGCACCTGATCAGCCACCATGTCTCTGATTGCCGATGCCCATTAACGCTTGTGCTCACACAGTGGCTGGCGAGCACGGAAAAGAACAGACCCGACCGGTCCAAAATAGAACAACTCCCGACCCGACTGTGCAGCGGTTACCACGCATGAGAAATGGTCACGTGACTATGCAAACCAGTCAGAAGGTAAAGTTTGTACTACTTGAAAAAACCTTTGATGGGAATAAGCCAACGTTCAGGTGTGCTGTTGTGTATTCGCCAGTGTGTGCCTTATAAGCTAAGTATCACCTGGTACAGTATTACTAAAAGTACTGCCCCTTTTCCACCAAATGCACTGGAACAATTCCCAACAGAACTGCAATCTATTTGTGGCTGGCTAATGTCTCATAATTAACCAAAAAGTGAACAAAAAAACATGCAAAGCAAAACAAAAATATGTTTTGAAGCTTTCTTCCGTCGCTTTTTTTTTGTGACGAGCAAGACGGACCCACCTGATCTACATTTCTGCCAGTTGGTGCTCGGTGTGTGTGTATTTAAAAAAAATAAAAAATAGACGTTCAGCAAAGTTAATATCCCATATGATTTGTGGCTTTATTATTTTGTAAAACGGACCAAACTCGCTAACCTGACTCTCGCCAGATCTTTGTAGTTTGCTGAGCTCCACACAAGGATCTTGGATCAAGGGCAATGCAAACTCCTTCAAGATAGCAAAAAATAATAATGAACCAATCAGGGCATTGCAAACTCCTTCAACATAACAAAAAATAATGATCCAATCGGGATCGCCGGGCAGGATTTCATAGATGTGACTGTGGAAGTCGCTTCCTAGCGGTCCCACTGACAGACACTTCACAGGAGCCAAGCGTGCCGTTTTAACAAAGTTTTAATGCACATAGGTTTTTTTCAAAGTCTTTCTTCCTTTCAGTCACGTCCGTATCCTCTCTCTCCTCCTACTCCCGGCCGCTTACTGTTAAAGACGACAGATGATTAGATTACCACGTACCACCTGTCAAATCTAATCACCTGCCAGCTGTGTCTCGCCGTCAGCACTGCCACGCCCCCGTCTGATGGTGCTCTGTCCTCAGCACCATGGATAGAGGCGGTGACCTTTGGCAACATCTCCCTCCACAGTGACGTAGCGTTGAAGCGACTGTTTGATTCAAACAACAATGGCGGCTTGATTCTGTTATTGCAACTATTTTGTCTAATCTATCGAATATTAATTCTTTAAAAGATGAACAGAGAACGGTTTTGAAGGCATTTATTGGTGGCAAGGATGTTTTGGCTCTTCTTCCGACCGGGTTTGGTAAGAACTTGATTTACCAAATCGCTCCACTGGTGGTGAAGGAAACGGGACGAGTGCAGAACCCAGTGGTTATAATTGTCTCCCCGCTGATTGCTCTGGTAGAGTATCAGATCCGTGAGGCTGGATTATTGGGGGTAACGAAATTGTTGCCATCTCGTATTCGGTAGTCCCGAGTCGTGGCTAAGCGACAAATGGCGAACCATGCTTACATCAGAGGTGTACCAGAACAACTTAGTGGGAATCGTTGTCGACGAGGTTCACGTCACGTATAAATGGTATGTTAAAAACTAGAGATGTGATATATGATTAAATGCTTTAAAATGTAATATCGGAAATTATCGGTATCGATTTCAAAATTATCGGTATCAGTTTCAAAAACTAAAATGTATGACTTTTTAAAACGCCGCTGTGTACACGGACGTAGGGAGAAGTACAGAGCGCCAATAAACCTTAAAGGCACTTCCTTTGTGTGCCGTCCCAGTCACATTATATCTACGGCTTTTCACACACACAAGTGAATGCAAGCATACTTGGTCAACAGCCATACAGGTCACACTGAGGGTGGCCTTATTAACAACTTTAACACTGTTGCAAATATGCGCCACACTGTGAACCCACACCAAACAAGAATGGCAAACACATTTCGGGAGAACATCCGCACCGTAACACAACATAAACACAACAGTACAAATACACAGAACCCCTTGCAGCACTAACTCTTCCGGGACGCTACAATATACACCCCCTGCAACCCCCCCGAACCCCCCCCCACCCAACCCCGCCCACCTCAACCTCCTCATGCTCTCTCAGGGAGAGCATGTCCCAAATTCCAAGCTGCTGTTTTGAGGCATGTTAAAAAAAATAATGCACTTTGTGACTTCAATAATAAATATGGCAGTGCCATGTTGGCATTTTTTTTCCATAATTTGAGTTGATTTATTTTGGAAAACCTTGTTACATTGTTTAATGCATCCAGCGGGGCATCACAACAAAATTAGGCATAATAATGTGTTAATTCCACGACTGTATATATCGGTATCGGTTGATATCGGAATCGGTAATTAAGAGTTGGACAATATCGGATATCGGCAAAAAAGCCATTTTCGGACATCTCTATTAAAAACCCTACAGTTATTTTCTTTGCACAAACGACATGGATGGTCTACTGACATTGCTGCGTTGTTTCAGTAAAAGTTCTCTAACTTTTCGCTCTGTCGTTATCCAATATGTCGACTGTTCTGTTTCGGATTTCCCAGCGTCGCTCTCATCAGCGTCACGGGTTGATTTCCATGTGAGTGCTTGAAGTAACACATCATTCAAGATAACGGTATAAGTGGTTTATCCAATCACATACAATGATTTTTTTTTGTACAAGGCCCCGCCTTCTGAAATACATCTCCTATCGAGAAGTCCCAGATCCTTGTGTGGAGCTCAGCCAACTACAAGGATCTGGCGAGAGTCAGGTTACAAACACGCCACAAAATTAACAACAAGAAGATTGATTTTTCAAAAAATGATTTTAAAGATTGAAAGTTGCCATCAATCCCACGTGGGTGCTCGGCATTGTCCGTGGGTGCTCGGGGTTTTTAGAGTCTCAAAACGTATATCTGTGGCTAGATAGCAGGGCTGCAGAGAAAATGTATTCTATACCCGATTCTAAATCGATGCATAATTAACCTACCGTATTTTTCGGAGTATAAGTCGCACCGGCCGAAAATGCATAATTAAGAAGGAAAAAAACATATATAAGTCGCACTGGAGTATAAGTCGCATTTTGGGGGGAAATGTATTTGATAAAAGCCAACACCAAGAATAGACATTTGAAAGGCAATTTAAAATAAATAAAGAATAGTGAACAACAGGCTGAATAAGTGTACGTTATATGAGGCATAAATAACCAACTGAGAACGTGCCTGGTATGTTAACGTAACATATTATGGTAAGAGTCATTCAAATAACTATAACATATAGAACATGCTATACGTTTACCAAACAATCTGTCACTCCTAATCGCTAAATCCCATGAAATCTTATACGTCTAGTCCCTTACGTGAATGAGCTAAATAATATTATTTGATATTTTACGCTAATGTGTTAATAATTTCACACATAAGTCGCTCCTGAGTATAAGTCGCACCCCCGGCCAAACTATGAAAAAAACTGCGACTTATAGTCCGAAAAATACGGTACATACATAAAAAACCTATTATTTTAAGAATCAATTTTAATAAGTTTGTTTAGGGCTTACTCGCTGAAAAGTTTTTATTCAAATTTTTATACCAAACAATATATTGTGGTCATTGGTTTGAATCAAGACTCAATGTTGAATGGAACTAAATCGTGAGTTGTTGTAAGATTCCCATAGACTATGAAGAGTCTCGTTAAGTTGGCAACACTGAATCCTCCAGCTTGTCTTCTTATTCTCTGGAAGATCAGGTGAATATGAGGTCTGCTAAGAAGCTACGATGTCATCAGGGTTGTAACGACATTTACAGACAGTCCCATCATAATGTGTTTATTTATATGTCAGAGTAAACAGGTAGCTTATTGTGACGGTCCGCCACAAATAAATGAGTGTATGGGGAAACATGAGTACCGGGAACTAGAAGGTTCCTTCCTGTGAGCCTTTTTCTTTGGGCGTGTACACAACTCAAAGTAGTCATAAAGTACAATATGACTGTAAACTTAACAAGTACTACGAATATGATCCAAATGTACACTGTTCCTGCAGGTGGAAAAGGGGCGAAAGAGTATGCAATATTAAAATCCAACAGTCCTGGGAATGTTTTAAAGAAAAGTTTGTGTGTTTGTGACCAAATGACCTGAAATGAACTCAGGCATTTTTTTTCCCACTTCCTGTCGCTTATTTTCGGTTAGCTAGTCGCTTGTCTTATTTCATTACGTTATTACTTCTTTTTAATTCCGTTTTTTTTATCACTTTGGTCAAAAGGCATTTCAAAAAGTGTTCTCAAATTAATTTCATAATTTAAATTTAATATTTTCAGTATTTTTTGTCTTGACTATATTTGACATGAATAATATATAATTGGTGTTGTATGTTGTAAAGGACACCTCATTTGAATGTTTTAGATGTTATTTTTGAAAGACTATATATAAATATATATAAAAAGAATTAATGCCTGTATGTTCAGCGCTTTACTCCGCTTCTACTCATCATTCGTGAATAAAAAGCATGAATTTCAGTATTTAACAACACAAAACATCATTCTGCCTTGCATTGTATTGACATCATATGACTTGTTTTTACATTTATTAGCATCTTGCTGTAAATAAGTAAACCATGGAAAGTAAATATATGAGCGGAGAACTACTGCTGTGAGTGAAATATACAAATAAAGAAATCTTGGTCTCTGTTACACTAATAAAACTATGAAACGGTCACATTTCAACATGGCAGAAGAAGGTGTAGCCAACAGTGCTAATGTAGCGTTGATGATCATCAAAACATTCTAAATAATATTGTTACAAAATTATTTTGGTACCTTCTGATTCTGTGCACACTTTGCATGTTCCGGCTGTGGCCAAAACAACAGTTGAATGGTACAAGTGCACCTGTTGTACGCACTGTGAAGTGGAAATAAAGAATACGCTTTCTCGCAACACGCCGACTCACTTTTATCCACAATTGTGTGTCTTATGAAAAAAATGCATGGAACAACATTTATCCTGGTTAGTCTTTGGTGAGCTGGAGCCTATCCCAGCTGACGTAGTCGACTCAGTCTTTGTAAAGTGAACAACATTATTGCAGTTCAGTCTTCCCATTTTAAAAAAAAAATAGTTTTTTTTCATTAGTCTGTGCCAAAATGTTCTGTTTTCTACTTTGACCAGTGTTCGACATGTCCATTAATTGTTACTTTTTTACTGTAATCCTGCCAACTAACTCACTTCATTGCTGAACTACTGCAGTCCTGCATGGCACAAATAACAAATTGCTTCTTACAGCAGATTCAATTATGAGCAAGATTTGTTTTCTTAATTTTTTTTCGCCTTTTCTCGACTCCCCCCCCCCCCCCCCCAAATAAATAAATAAAAGTGAGATTAACTATCCAAAGTCAAATTCAAAAATGCCTATTTTATACATATTTTTCCTCACTATTTTACTAACTGAAGTGCTATTTTTTCAAACTTTAATTGTATTAGGGAAAATTTCATCCAAACCAGATATTTTTACTTACCAAAAGTGCAAAAAAAAAAAGGGAAAAAAATGCAATATTAACTATCTAAAGTCAATATAAAAAAAATGCCTTTCTTTTTACCAACATATTTTTTCTTACTATGTTTTTATCGATTGACTTACAGTATCTGAAGTAATATGTTTTCAAACTTTAATTTTACTATGGAAAATTTCATCTGAACAATATTTTTTATATATAATAATGATAACAATTTTTTATTTTTTTTTTACTCCTGGGAACATGCTTTATCAGTATCATGCAGTATCATACTTCAAACCCTGGTCAAAAGGCTGCACATTAAAAACTCTTGGCTTCCTCATTTTAATTGAAAAAAATCATCACAAATTGTTTTTTTTGTTTTGTTTTTTATATATTGTGATCCTGAATTCATGTTGTTGATCTATTTAAATTTATTATTGATTGAGTTTATTTAATTGTATTTCTCAGTATCAAATGGTTCAAGTCGGTCTAAAAATGTTTATAGTTTTAATAAGGATTACTTTTTTTTTTCAGATGAAGTTATGCTATTTAAATATTTTCTGTTACAGACTAAAAACAATGTTTTCCCAAGTTTTTTGTTTTTTTTAAAACAAAAAACAAAGGAAGATTAACTATCCAAAATCAATATCAAAAATGCTTATTTTATACATATTTTAATATTTTTCCTCACTATTTTTCTAACTGAAGTGCTATTTTTTTAAACTTAAATTTTATTAGGGAACATTTCATCCAAACCAGATATTTGTACTTACAAAAAGTGCAAAACATTTTTTTTTTTAAAGATTAACTATTTAAAATAATTTTTTAAAAATATATTTTTTCTTACTATGTTATCAATTGACTTACCTGAAGTAATATTTTCTCAAACTTTAATTTTATTAGGGAAACGTTCATCTGAACAAGAATTTTTATATACAATAATAATAACAATATATGTTTGTTTTTATTTTTACCCCTGGAAACATGCTTTATCAGTATCATGCACTAAAAACTATTGGCTTCCTCATTTTAATTGAAAAAAAAAAAAAATCACAAATTGTTTTATTGTTTTTTTTATATGTTGTGCTCCTGAATTCATGTTGCTGATCAATTTGAATTTATTATTGATTGAGTTTCTTTAATTGTATTTCTCAGTATCAAATGGTTCAAGTCGGTCAAAAAATGTTTATAGTTTTAATAAGGATTACATTTTTGGTATGCTATTTAAATATTTTCTGTTACAGACTAAAAACAATGTTTTCCCGACTTTTTTTTATAAAAAAAAAAAAAAAAGTAAGATTAACTATCCAAAGTCAATTTTAAAAAATGCTTATTTTATACATATTTTCATATTTTACCTCACTATTTTTCTAATTGATTTTCCTTCTTTGTTTTTACCAACATATTTTTTCTTACTATGTTTTTATCGATTGACCTATCTGAAGTAATATTTTCTCAAACTTTAAGTTTATTAGGGAAAATTTCATCTGGACAATAATTTTTATGTATAATAATAATAACAAAATATAATTTTTTTTATTTTTACCCCTAGGAACATGCTTTATCAGTATCATGCACTAAAAACTCTTGCTTCCTCATTTTAATTGAAAAAAATCATCACAAATTATTTTATTGTTTTTTTTATATGTTGTGCTCCTGAATTCATGTTGCTGATCAATTTGAATTTATTATTGATTGGTTCATTTTATAGTTTTAATAAGAATTACATTTTTGGTATGCTATTTAAATATTTTCTGTTACAGACTAAAAACAATGTTTTCCCGACTTTTTTTATTAAAAAGAAAAAAAAAGTAAGATTAACTATCCAAAGTCAATTTAAAAAAATGCTTATTTTATACATATTTTTATATTTTTCCTCACTATTTTTCTAATTGAAGTGCTATTTTCCTTCTTTCTTTTAACGAACATATTTTTTCTTACTATTTTTTTATCGATTGACTCATCTGAAGTAATATTTTCTCAAACTTTAATTTTATTAGGGAAAATTTCATCTGGACAAGAATTTTTGACTTACAAAAAGTGTAACGAAATGTATTATGTTATATTTTGCTGAGTATGTCTCAAATGTGACAACATATTACATCAGGCTGTGGTTCTCAAACGTTGTCCACCAATAATACCCTAAAATACACCTGGTGTGGAAGGGTTTGCAGCTAACATAATTCTTTACTTCTGATGTCCAATTCGGATTTTTTTCGGGCTAATCCGTTCTTTTTAGTGTTTGACCCTTTTTAGTGTTTTCGTACCATAGTGATTAACGTGGACCCCGACTTAAACAAGTTGAAAAACTTATTGGGGTGTTACCATTTAGTGGTCAATTGTACGGAATATGTTCTGTACTGTGTAATCTACTAATAAAAGTCTCAATCAATCAATCAATCAATCAATCAAACCCGGGTGCGGACATGCATGACGTCATACGCGCTGCAGTGTTTACTGAAGTTAAACGACTTCCGCTCCAGTCGGTCTCAGTACTGGCGCATTTGTGGCAATTTCGAGGATTTTATGCAATCAAAGTCAACATTTTCTGAACTGAATTATGGCGTGTGGAAGATTAAGAAGGAAGAAAGCAGTTTGGGGGATAATTGTATTCGATGTCTGCGAGCAGTCGGAGACAGGAATGGTCAAACTTACACGTGAGTTCCTAAAACATTGTATTTGCACCTCCTTTTCTACTCCCTTGTCAACTATTTATTTTATAAGCGTCTATTTCGGCGAATGACGTGTATCGCTTTTTGATGACGTTCAGGTCGGATGAATGCGACCTATGAGCGCTAGCGTTCACATTGAGGACGCATCGCATATGCACTATACACCAGGGGTCTCAAACTCAATGTACCTGGGGGCCACTGGATGTAAAAACTGGGTGAGTCTGGGCCGCAAGAAAAGATTTCTCAAAAAAAATATAACATGCACTTTTTAATGACTTCACTTTCTTTGAATGGCTATCCCGCCCTAGCAACATACTTGACAACCCTCCCGATTTTTCCGGGAGACTCCCGAATTTCAGTGCCCCTCCCGACAATCTCCCAGGGCAACCATACAACCGAATTTGTCCCGATTTTCACCCGGACATCAACATTAAGGTCGTGCCGTGATAGCACTGCCTTTAACGTCCTCTACAACCCATCGTTGCGTTAGCTTTTTCACCATACTAACAGCGTGCTGGCCCAGTTACATGGTGTATGAGGCTTCCGCATACACACATAAGTGAATGCAAGTCATACTTGATCAACAGCCATACAGGTCACACTGAGGGTGGCCTGTATAAACAACTTTATCACTGTTACAAATATGCGCCACACTGTGAACCCACACCAAACAAGAATGAAAAGCACATTTCGGGAGAACATCCGCACCGTAACACAACAGAACAAATACCCAGAATCCCATGCAGCCCTAACTCTTCCGGGCTACAATAAACAGCCTCGCTACCACCAAACCCCGCCCACCTCAACCGATGCATGGAGGGGGGAAGGTTGATGTGTATATATATATATACACTTCAACGTATATAATATATACGCCTTATATACGGCGTGGCGCAGTGGAAGAGTGGCCGTGCGCGACCCGAGGGTCCCTGGTTCAATCCCCACCTAGTACCAACCTCGTCATGTCCGTTGTGTCCTGAGCAAGACACTTCACCCTTGCTCATGATGGGTGCTGGTTAGCGCCTTGCACGGCAGCTCCCTCCATCAGTGTGTGAATGTGTGTGTGAATGGGTAAATGTGGAAGTAGTGTCAAAGCGCTTTGAATACCTTGAAGGTAGAAAAGCGCTATACAAGTACAACCCATTTATCATTTATATTTGAGCTTACTTTGATGCCAGTTTTTACAATGTACCCCATCTTTTTTTCCCACAAATTGATACACTATATTGCCAAAAGTATTTGGCCACCCATCCAAATGATGAGAATCAGGTGTCCTAATCACTTGGCCCGGTGTATAAAATCAAGCATTTAGGCATGGAGACTGTTTCTACAAACATTTGTGAAAGAATGGGCAGCTCTCAGTGATTTCCAGAGTGGAACTGTCATAGGATGCCAACTGTGGAACAAATCCAGTCGTGAAATTTCCTCGCTCCTAAATATTCCAAAGTCAAGAGTTTGGGAACAACAGCAAGTCAGCCACCAAGTGGTAGGCCACGTAAACTGACAGAGAGGGGTCAGCGGATGCTGAAGCGCATAGTTCAAGACTTTCTGCACAGTCAGTTGCTACAGATCTCCAAACTTCATGTGACCTTCCAATTATCCCACGTACAGTACGCAGAGAGCTTCATGGAATGGGTTTCCATGGCCGAGCAGCTGCATCTAAGCCATACATCACCAAGTCCAATGCAAAGCGTGGGATGCAGTGGTGTAAAGCACGTCGCCACTGGACTCTAGAGCAGTGGAGACGCCTTCTCTGGACTGATGAGTCACGCTTTTCCATCTGGCAATCTCATGGACAAGTCTGGGTTTGGAGGTTGCCAGGAGAACACTACATTTCGGACTGCATTGTGCCGAGTGTGAAATTTGGTGGAGGATGAATTATGGTGTGGGGTTGTTTTTCAGGAGTTGGGCTGGGCCCCTTAGTTCCAGTGAAAGGAACTTTGAATGCTCCAGGATACCAAAACTTTTTGGACAATTCCATGGGATGGCACTTCAAGTTCATATTTGAGTAAAGGCAGGTGGCCAAATACTTTTGGCAATATAGTGTAGCTGCCACTTTCATTACAAAGCAGATTTGAGAGTAGTTTCATAACAATATATTTTTTGATTTTTTTACACAATAAAATAAAGTTGTTGTTTTTTTATTGAAAAATCAGACTAAGTTCTTCATTCCATAAGCAAACTCAGCGTATTTTAGAATGAAAGCATGAATTATGTATCTTTGTATTTATATTTTGGTTGGATGTCAAGCAGTCCTTCTCAAATAGTAAGGCGGGCCCCTCTGGGGCAGCATGATACTGCTTTATCAGTATCATACTTCAAACTCTGGTCAAAGAGCTGCACACTAAAAACTCTTGGCTTCCTCATTTTAATAGAAAATAAATCAGCACACATTGTTTTATTGTTTTTGTTTTTATATGTTGTGCTCCTGAATTCACGTTGCTGATCAATTTGAATTTATTATTGATTGAGTTTATTTAATTGTATTTCTCAGTATCAAATGGTCAAAAAATGTTTGTAGTTTTAATAAGGATTATTTTTATTGTTTTTACAGACAAATTAATGCTATTTAAATATTTTCTGTTACAGACTAAAAACAATGTTAGTTATTTTTGGTAGTAAGTTATTTCTATTTTTCTTTCTATTTGTTTCCTTTAATGTTGCTAAGTATTCAATGTCATGCAGAGGTGTACTTATAACAATTCCATAGATAAATGATACCATTTATAGTTGCGGCTGAGAGTGGGGGGTGTTACAGAAAATAATTGAGAAGCGTAGAGAGAGAGAGAAAACATGGTAGAGGGTTTCAGCTAGTGGGCGAGGGACAAGATTATGTTGGTAAATAACATCAGAAAAGGCAAAAAGTGGGCAGTTTGCTCTCTGTAAATGAAAATGTTTTATTCTTAAGACACAAATCAAGTCTACGTCAGCACCTAATAAGAAATAAATGAACAGCTGCTACTGATTGAATGTATGTGGGACAGCCAGTACAAATAGAAAGAGTACACACAATAACAGCACACTACACAATAACAGCACACTACACATCTTTCTGAAGACACACTAAAAGTCACACATGTCGTACAACCAGAGCACGTTCTTGATAGCAAAACCAATATTTTAACATTTTGCAAGCTTGGACATTTTTGTCCATTAGTAACTTTACAAACACAACATTTATGTTGTAGTTCCTACTCATTTTATGATCTTTGCGTAGAAGGCAGCAATATCCTAATAATTCGAAGGCAAACTGTTGAAAAATGGACTGTAGTACCTGGCTGTGACCAGTAGAGGCGCTGGCAACTCTGGGCAATATTAAAACTAGGGCTGTCTCTCCTGATACAATACTGATATTGGAGTCTTGAGTATCAGCTGATACCAATTTTATTATGATACGATATCAGCACGAATCATACGTACATGTATTATTTTGTAGTGTGGAATGTTAGAAAGGTTTGATCAAGTGAAATTAGCCAGAGTACAATTCTATGACAACACTAATAACCTTGTGACAGATTTTGAAGTGGAGGGTAATTGGACTTTTGGAGACGCCTATTGGTCACAATAATTCATTAAGCTCATGACGCAGTAAATTGAATGATGTGGATACGTTTGTTACTGGATACGTTTGATGCACTCCTGCCTTGGAGACTTCGTATGTGTAGTGACATGCAACTATAATTATTTGATACTTGTTTATATTGACAAATGTCGTGTTTTAGACATTTGTTAATGTCTAGCTTGTGTGCTTAGTTGTTGTGTAGTTGCCGCTTGTGTGCTTATTGGACAACATTTACATGTTAATTGGCTGTCCAGCTTTGCACAAGTAAACACGCTGCAGGATTGCTTGTATTGGAGATTTGAGGTGCAAGCCGATATCCATCCATCCATCCATTTTTCTACCGCTTGTCCCTTTCGGGGTCGCGGGGGTTGCTGGCGCCTATCCCAGCTGCATTCGGGCGGAAGGCGGAGTACACCCTGGACAAGTCGCCACCTCATCACAGGGCCAACACAGATAGACAGACAACATTCACACTCTAGGGCCAATTTAGTGTTGCCAATCAACCTATCCCCAGGTGCATGTCTTTGGAGGTGGGAGGAAGCCGGAGTACCCGGAGGGAACCCACGCAGTCACGGGGAGAACATGCAAACTATTTATTTTTCTGATATCGGAGTGATATTAATGTCGGGTGGGTACACTCCTAATTATTACTTTACTGTTACTTATGACTGCTAAAGTATATACTGTAGATCCCTGCTCTTTGTTACCTAAAAGACGGACTAATAAAAAAAACCTTATAAACTACTTTTGATGCTCTCATGCAGGAGCGTCAAACTCATTTTCATCGCAGTTACAGAAGCTTCATGATATTTTTGTTGTGATCGCACCAATTCATGCACATCATACTAACCAACCAAATTATGCAACTTTACTCATTCCCCGCACATTTTGGCCAATCATCGACATTTTCCTCCATTTCAATTTGTTCGAGCAGCACTCGAATGCAAACCAATCAAATGTCTCCCTGCATCACCAGTGGGTAGATTTTGTGGCGACTCTTTGAAATGTTGCAGGCAAATTAGACTTTTTAGGACATATCTAACGCAGAAAAAGCTGACAACATTTATTATTAGGGCTGGCAAAAATAGAGTTAACTCAGACTTGTCGTAAGTGCGGCCCGGGGGGGACATTTCAAAAATATTATTTAAAAAAACACCATAGAAAAGTGAAATAAAAGCCATGCAGGCTGTTTTTTCTTCTTTCTTTCGTTTTCTTTTACTCAAAAAATAATAATGAATGAAATTCAATGTTATGAATTATTGACCTATATGACTCCAAATAATTCACATCAAATATTTCACGTACAAATATTTTTTGGGGGAAATATTGCGTATTATTGGGTTTGCCATATTAAAACTACGTTTTTTCCTTTGATAAAAAGGACATAAAATAAACAAACAAAAAAACATTAAAAAAAATGCAAACTTATAATGAACTGATAAACCTAAAATTGATCCAGAAACTTAAGTGTTAAAATAAAAAAAATAAAAATGAGATAAGCTTCAGCCCCCCCTGCAACCCCATGAGGGACAAGCGGTAGAAAATGGATGGATGGATATAAATATACGTGTATAGATATTTATACATATATACACACACACACACACACATATATATATATATGTAAGTGCATATATACAGTATATATGTGTGTGTGTGTGTGTGTATGTATACATATATGTATACACATATAATAATACACATGTATTTATTTGTTTACAATATATTGACAGATAGACCTGAAGTTGATCCCGATATTTACTGTGAGCTTGCAATGATAACAAGAAATGCAAATAATATATTAAATGTTTATAACTGAGACAATTTTGGGTCCCTGGGACCAAACTTGAGGGGAGCCCTAAAGTTTAAAAAAAAAAAGTCTATATATTGTATTGGTTTAGAAAAAAGAAAAATATCAAAAAGGCTCCTGCATGCTTTATTTTTTCAGTGTGCGGCCCTCGGTGGAAAAAGTTTGGACACCCCCGAGTTAACTCATGTGATTGACTCGGGGGTGTAATAATCTCACATGCGCGGATTGTTTCCTGAAAAGTATGAGTTGTTATACGCTTGATGAAAGACTCGCTCGCTCGAATTTCACTCCAAAATAAACCCAGATGGGACTTTAGATAAAACTGTTTGAGCAAATAAATGACGTAAAAATTGCATTTTTGTCCAAATATTGAGCTCTTTAAGTTAGTTTTAATCATAGACATGAGTAACCTGTGATTAATCCAATTTTAAAAGTGTGATTAATCTTATTAAAAGGTTAATAATTTGGCAGAATTTACAGTATTATTACACAATTACACCTCAATTTGATTATTATCAATGTTCACCATCAAACTGATAAAACATTTGCTTTGGAATATTTGACTTCAGTTAGTGTCAAATTTTCTTTAACTAGCAAAAAACAACAACAATGAATTGTCGGTTGTTTCAAATAATATAAATTAAATAACTGCTTATTACTACATTATTAAAACTATATATTTATTCTCAAACTTGAAATACATTAATCAAGAAAAAGGAAATGCTTTATTGACTGGCTTTTGCAGGCCACCTTAAATGATGTGGCCCCCGCAGCTTGAGTTTCAAACTCTGTAATATTCCTATTTTCACTTATGAAGTTTTACACGTTAAGAGACAATCACAGGTATTCAATATTTACACAACGTCACGTCTTTCGGTGCTGGAAAATGAGGAGTGAACTGACTTGTGTCATGGCGCCACCTGCAGGAGTCACAGCTGCAGCACACTTTTTACCCCTGCAGATAGCGCCATCCAACCACTTTCTGCTTAAGTTACCATGAAAACAATGTTTACCATTTAAAGCAAAGAAAAGAAAAGACATCTACAAAGTTTAAATGGTGCCCCGTGCAAGACCCCCTCTTGGTTTAGTCTTTCAAAATAAAATAAACGTAGAAGGCGAGCACAACGAAGCGTGCAAACAAGTTCAGCGTCATGTGCATTTAGTGAGCGATCGAGCATACGTGCACCATCAGATGAGTCTCTCCACCGGCGGCGTCTGCGTGATGCTCCACATCTCCACCCGGGATCCGTCCTTCTCCTGCCGGCTTGGACTGTAAGTGCCACGTGTGGCCCGCCGGTTCAGCGTGACCACCAGTGCGGCTGAAGTCAAGATGAGGACCAGGAGGAGGACCACGGACACCAGAGTGACGGCCAGCAGCAGGTCAGAGGTCGCGTCTTCAGCGGTCAGCTAGAAAAAGATGCGCGCTCGTTAGCATGTTGCTTCGGTAGTGCTCCTTCCTCGTCAAAGCTAAGTGCTATCTCTCCATTTGTGTGCTTCTAAAGGCTTTATTGCCAAAGCTAGCCCGGTCCGAGGCACCCCGCTCTAAAGACAGCAAGAACTCGACTGGGTGAAGGAAAAAAACGTGAGTATGGCTTCATGTTCTTCATGCATGGATAGGTTGTGGAGCAGAGTAGCTTTGTAACTTTAGATGACGTGGACACGCTTGCTAGCGTTAGCTGTAGTCTGCTAACTAGCCCAGTCTGTAGCAGCCTTCAAGCAACGGTGAGCCAGTTTTGACGCATAACAGGTATAGCCTGTTAGCTAGTCCCACACTGCAGTTTACCGGACACCACACCTTAATTATAGGGCACTCCATCACCCGGAACATACAGCTTAGTAAACCAACCATAATTAAGTTTATTCCCCGGGCTCAAGCACCCGACATTGAAGCTAATCTTAGAGAGCTGACTCGCAAGATGCCTAAACACGTACGACAGGCTAATCGCACCACTCGCTACTCGAACATAGTTGTGCACCACGGCTTCAATGACACTAGGATGAGACAATCAGAGATTACAAAGAGAACCGTAGCTAGGACTTGTAATCTCGCCAGAAAGATGGCTCGACATCGAGTACTTGTCTCCAGCCCCCTGCCTGCGAGAGGCAATGATGAGAGGTCTAGCGGATTAGTCTCGTTTGAAGTTAAAGTACCACTGATAATCACACACACACTAAGTGTGGTGAAATTACTCTCTGCATTTGACCCATCCCCTTGTTCCACCCTCCGGGAGGTGAGGGGAGCAGTGAGCAGAGACGGTGGCCGCGCTCGGGAATCATTTTGGTGATTTAACCCCCAAGTCCAACCCTTGATGATGAGCGCCAAGCAGGGAGGTAATGGGTCCCATTTTTATAGTCTTTGGTATGACTCGGCCGGGGTTCGAACTCACAACCTACCGATCTCAGGGCGGGCACTCTAACCACAAGGCCACTGAGCAGGTGGTTGGCCTACTTTTGCAAAGAACGGGGATATCATTTTAGCAATAATTGGTCCTCCTTCTGGGGCAAAGCGGGCCTGCTGAGGATGGACGGTCTTCACCTTAACCGGGAAGGCGCCATCACTTTACTAGCAACATAGATCACTGTTTGAGTCGCACTTGACTAACTGCACTAGAGCAGGCTTGGACACAGGCGACGAGAGTGCCTGTTAGCCTGGATGAGAAGTCAGTTAAGTTCAAACTAACCAGCACCAGGCTGGAAAATTCTTGCACTCATGGCATTTCTCATAGAATAATAAATAATTAACAACAATGTTTTTTTCTCTAGTGACTGTGTCAGAGGTGGACATGCATTCTACTGAGGTGGAAATTTATAAGATGACAAATCAATCGCAGCACTGAGCAAGTCATCTCCAGATTCCCACCGTATCAATTCCGAGAAGTAATTTGAGACACGCTGTGCAAGTGACGTCGTCTCATTAATATTACTACTTCGGACACCATTTATAAAAATACCTCCAAACAGCCCATTCTTTATAAAGCGGGTGTTTTAAACATGAGGTCATTATCTCCTAAAGCGCTGTTCGTTAATAAGGTCATTAGAGACAACAATCTTAACGCCATACGTCTCAGTCAGTATATGTCCATGCACCAAATTAGTCCGACTTCTCAAATAGTTCGGTTCTAAATAAGTCTCCTACAACCCACGGAAACACCTTAATTAGATTGTATTTAGTTTTTGAAAAGTCGGACTAACACCTGGATTGTGCGATTGGAAACCAGATCTCTCGAGGGGGTGTGTGCAGCCATTCAATAAAAACTGAGGCAACAATTGTAATGAAGAGGACACAAAGTAAAAGAACAGAACATTTTCAAGTGCATCGATGGTAGAAAAAAAGAAAGCCGAGGATGTCGTTGTGGCTTGTGCAGCCCTTTGAGACACTTGTGATTAAGAGCTATATAAATAAACTTTGATTGATTCATTGATTGATTGAGATTTATTTAAGAAGGCAGCGACGGTAATGGAGAATGTCGTCTTAGTTCGGACTCCCAAATGAAATACGAATGAGATAGAAGAGAATGAAGCAGGTGTATTAAAAGCGAATAATAATATGTAATATAATAATAAAGCGTAAACAAACTTCTTCACGCTGTATTTGTGCACTCCAAGTGGAATAACTTTCCGCACAACTGGCGAGATAATCCTGAACAGTAGCAAACGTCATCTGGAACAGTATCAGTCTGGGATGAACAGTCTTTTCCTTCAGATTTAAAACTCTTTCCATAAACCCACAGAGCCTTCCGAATGAACTTCGAGATGTTCAAAAGTTTTGTTTCCATGATTTTGGTCTGAAAATTCCTTCGAAAAATCTCTTCTGCCAGTGTTCTGTGGATTTCGATCTTTCTTTGTATCAGACCTACATCCACCCCAATACCTTCTTGGTAGAAGCGCCATGTTTGTAGCGCAATCTAATTTCTTGATGCTGTCTGCTATTTAACATCAACCTAGATAGCCATTACAGATGTAATACTTCTAATTTGTGCCAATATTACAGCAGACATCACTTAAAACAAATTGTGAGGATCTGCAAATGGCTTGTGTGACGTCGTATTACCGCGCTAAAATGAAATAAGCGCCCCCCAGTGTACAGGAGGCACATGGCGTTTGACCAATAGTTGCATTATAGAAAGGGCATGGACACTTGAACTTCACACGCAGGTGTGAAAATACAAAAACGCAAACTGTTTGAGAAATCTGACTAATTTAGTGCATGGAAAAGTAGTGATTGAGACTTTGTTAAAACCAGATGATTTTGTTCTGCTTAACGAAGAATTTCCTAACTATACAAGCTCACACGTAGCTCGTCCCCTTTAAAGGGATGGAGGGTCGCACTAACCTTAGCCCTAGCATAAGAAATAAATATAAATCATTTGAGATTTTTACAATATCAGTTGCACCTTTACCGCTCCACCTGGCTGTTATCTATGGCTTCACTAGGCCTAATTCAGACTTTATTTGCAAATTCTCCGAGTTTGTTGCTGACCTAACAATCTTTGTGAACCCTTTCATTCGGGTTTTAGGGCAAATCACTCCATGGAGACAGCCCTCACAAGAGCGACTAATAATCTATTGCTAACTATGGATGCTGATGCGTCATCCATGTTGCTCCTACTTGATCTTAGCGCTGCTTTCGATACCGTCGATCATAACATTTTATTACCACATATCAAAACATGTATTGGTATGTCAGACTTACCCTTTTCTTAGTTTAACTCCTATCTTACTGACAGGATGCAATGCGTCTCCCATAACAATGTGACCTCGGACTATGTTAAGGTAACGTGCGGAGTTCCACAGGGTTTGGTTCTTGGCTCTGCACTCTTCAGCATTTACATGCTGCCACGAGGTGACATCATACGTAAATACGGTGTTAGCTTTCATTGTTATGCTGATGACACCCAACTCTACATGCCTCTAAAGCTGACCAACACGCCAGATTGTAGTCAGCTGGAGGCGTGTGTATATGAAATTAAACAATGGATGTCCACTAACTTTTTGCAGCTTAACACTAAAAAAACGGAAATGTTTATTATCGGTCCTGCTAGACACCGACACCTATTTGATAAAACCACCTTAACATTTGACAACGAAACAATTACACAAGGCGACTCGGTAAAGAATCTGGGTATTATCTTCGACCCAACTCTCTTATTTGAGTCACACATTAAGAGTGTTACTAAAACGGCCTGCTTTCATCTCCGTAATATCGCTAAAATGTGTCCCATTTTGTCCACCAGCGACGCTGAGATCATCATTCATGCGTTTGTTACGTCTCGTCTCGTTTATTGTTACATATTATTTTCGGGTCTCCCTATGTCAACCATTAAAAGATTACAGTTGGTACAAAATGTGGCTGCAAGACTTTTGACAAGAATAAAAGTTTGATCATATTACGCCTATACCGGCTCACCTGCACTGGCTTCCTGTGCACTTGAGATGCGACTTCAAGGTTTTACTACTTACGAATAAAATACTAAATGCTGTAGCTCCATCTTACCTTGCTGATTGTATTGAACTATTTGTTCCGTCCATAAATCTGTGTTCCAAGAACCACAAATTATTAATAAATCCCAGAGCCCCAAAAAAGTCTGCGGGCTATAGAGTGTTTTCTCTTCAGCTTCCAGTACTCTGGAATGCCCTCCCGGTAACAGTTAGAGATGCTACCTCAGTAGAAGCATTTAAGGCCCACCTTAAAACTCATTTATACACCCCAGCCTTTAAATAGACCCCTGTTTAGACCAGTTGACCAGCCACTTCTCTTTTCTGCTGTACCCCCTCTCCTACATGGAGAGGTTACCAGGTGGCCACGGATAATCTCTAGAGAGGTACCATTCTAGAGGAGCTGTTCAAAGTCAAGACCCGGGGTTTGAGGCACTAGTGATTAAGGGCTGTACAAATACACTTTGATTGATTGATTGATAAGCATGCTTGCAAATCAATGTGTTGTGTTTTGTTTTCCACTGATGCGCTGTAGGACACACACACACACCTCCCCCTCCTTTTGGCTACACCAGGCGCTCCACACGTGCCGCCAAAGTGCTGATGGACAACTCGACGGGTGGGCTGCAACCCACAGAAGCCTCGAGTCGCCTCGGACTCAAACCTCCCCCCGTCTGCCGCCTCTCTCGCAGTTTGGCCAACGTCGCAGCCACAGCGAGCGTCAACGCTATCGCCAGGCCAACCAGACATGGCACCAGCACAGCTGCCACACGTGAGCCGTATGGAGCACGCTTTATCTGTGAGGATCACACACACACACACATACACGCGCACACAGACACACAAACGCACACATGAGGCTACCAGATGAATCAATCAGTGTTCGATCTTCAAATTAAAAAAACAAAGAATCAGTACAATTAGCTTAAACTAGGTGGTATTGTACAATTTTAATTATATTTATATTTATTGTTGTTTTATTTATTTGTATTTTTCATCTTTATTTTATTCATTTGTAATTTGTATTTTTACATTTTTGTATTTTCCATTTTTATTTATTTGGAGTTTTAATTATATTTAATTCAGCATTTTTTTAATCTTATCTATTGGAATTGTCATTGTTATTTAATGTATTTGTTTTTATTTTATTTATCTGTATTTGTATTCAATTAATTTGTATTCGTATTGTTTTCATTACTATGTTTTATTTATTTGTATTTTCATTTTCATTTCATTTATTAATTTTTTTGTATTTAAACAATCTATTGGTACTTTCATTATTTGTCATTTTAATTTCTATTTAATTTGTATTTATTTGTATTTTTTGTTTTTGTTTTATATGTATATTTTTTATTCTTTTATAAATGTATTTATTGTACAATTTTATTTATATTTCATTATTTGGATTTTTATTTAGAATGCAGAATACAATTGGATTTGTCGAAACTGGTGAAACATTGTAAACTGTTGTACAATTTTATTTTAATTATATGTGTTTTAATTTTTATCTCATTTATTTGCATTTAGTATTTTTATCTTCATCTGTATTTTAATTTGTATATAATTGTTTTTCTTATTTATATTTTAATTTTATTGAACTCAATTGTATTTGTATTGTAAGTCATTTATATGTATTTTATTCATTTGCATTTTTATTTGCATTGTATTTATTAGTATTTTTTATTGTATTTGTATTTTTATTAATTGGTCAATTTGTATTTTTACTTATTTGTATTTTTTATTTTAGATTTGTATTTATTTGAAAAAAATTTAAATTAAAAAAATATATATTTAGGTTTTAGGTTTTAAAATGTTGTGTTCTTAAGTGGAGGTATTAGTAGTATTAGAAATGAAGAAGAATAAATAAAAAAAACAATGCAAACATGCAGTAACCTTCAAACACTCCAAATTTAGATCCCAAAGCAAAAACACACACACACCGAAACCTTGACAGAAATGACCAATTAAACAGGACAAAACAAAACTCAGTTAGTTAAAAAAGTTGGTGGAAGGAAATTTTTCATTTTGTTAAAACATTTGTCGCTCTATAACTATATATTACTATGAAGTTGCTCTCGAATACTGACTCGGGTGATCCGAGTGCAAGCGTCTGGATCCCGCAGCGTGGAATAATACTGCCTAAAGAAAAATTGTTTTTACAATTGCAAATAGTTTTTATACCTGTAGAAACTTGGTTTTATACTTCATATCGTTTTTTACTTGCAGAAATGTGTTTTTATATTTGCAAATAGTTTTTTTACTTAAAAAAATAAAATAAAATTCTTCAAATCTTTGTTTTACTTGCAGAAAATTGTTTTTATACTTGCGAATTATTTTTTTTACTTGAAGAAAATAGTTTTTATACTTGCGAATCATTTTTTTTACTTGAAGAAAATTGTTTTCATACTTGCAAAAAAAAGTGTTTACTTGAAGAAAATTGTTTTTATACTTGCGAATCGTTTTTTTTTACTTCAAAATTGTTTTTATACATCAAATCTTTGTTTTACTTGCAGAAAATTGTTTTTATACATCAAATCTTTGTTTTACTTGCAATTATTTTTTTACTTGCAGAAAAGTGTTTTTATGGTTGCAAAACGTTTTTTTATTTGCGGAAAAAAAATATGTTTGCGAATCGTTTTATCACTTGCAGAAATTGTTTTTATACCTGCAAATATTTTTTTTACTTGCAGAAAATGGTTTTAATACTTGCAAGTCGTTTTTTTGCTTGCAGAAACATTGTTTTTATACTTGCAAGGATTTTTTTAATTGAAGACAATTGTTTTGTTTTGTTTTTACTTCAGAATTATTTTTTTTACTTGCAGAAAAGTGTTATATTTGCAAATCATTTTTTAATTCAAGAATTTTTTCTTTTTTTATACTTGTGAATATAATTTAAAAATTATGTTTTTATTTATTTGTGAATCATTGGGCGTGGGTAGAAATATTTTTGTGTGTTTGTGGCGTTTTGGCAGTAATTTTACTCGTCGGTACTACTGGGTACTGATTCACGTTAAAGCAAACTGCCATATTTCGATACCTTCGTTGCATGTGACGTCAAGTTGCAGACTTGTATTCATAGCGGACTGCTTCTAGTTAATGTGATCATTTTCCATGCCAACAAAACAAGAATGCCTCATAGAAAGAGCACAAAAGTAAGGCTTCACTTTACAAAATGCGCTAACTGGATGATAAATGGATATGCCATATATATGCTACCGATTATTAGCATGAGCAAGTTTAAATGCCGATTTCAACACCTTCAAATTTGGTATTGAAATCTACAAATAAGATGCACGTTACAATCAAAACAGCTGGTGTGTAATAAACACTTTGTAGGGTTCAACAAAAGACAAGACTGGTACATTCATCGTAATGGCAAAGACTACTTTCTGACAATTAAAGTTAAAAAGTTAAAGTTCCAATGATTGTCACACACACACACACACACACACACTAGTTGCGGTGATGCTAACACACTTAAATGAAAGCATACTTGCAAATGAGACTCAGAAGTGTAAGAAAAGAAGATATAACAACTGGACAACAGTTATCATATCAGCTCACGGTTAAGAATTACAATAGCTATGATAACAATTTCCAAGCACCGGCAATTGGTCCAAATTTGAAAGGTACCCATCCCAAATATTAAGTGTCAAATTTGAGTAATCCATTTTGCTTCCAGCCCATCAACACCCAAACAGCGTAAAACGGTTCCCTTGCATGCAAACAGGAATCAAGTTGGAACCCCAGCATGCAGTGCAGCAGGAGTGTGATTGTTGACGTTCGTCACAGGACATAAAGAACACTCACGTCAGTTGTCATTGTCGGTGCGATAGTTGTAACGCTCTGAGCCGCAGCTGTAACATTCTCTTAAGAACCAAAGCTACTTAGTCAACAGTCGTTATTGCCATTGGAAAAGTGTGCGTAACGAGGCAATATTTAGCTGGTGGACTCTGCAGCCATGACACTCCTTCCTCCTCGCCACAGCCTCTCTGGGAAAGTGCTTACCTGTCACTGCAGCACAGTTTGCTGTCAGAGCGAGTGTGAAACAAGCAAGCAGCAGCCGGCAGCCAGGACCCGCCATCAGTCACCCACTGCCACACACACACCCACACCCACACACACACCACAGATATGTCTAACTAACCAGTCTCTGAGGTACGCAGTAAGGCCACCCTGAAGCTTCCAAGCAGCGACAGCAGCAATGCTTCCCCGCTGTCAGCACTATAAACCTGCTGTGTGTGTGCGCGCGTGTGTGTATGTGTGTGTGTGTGCCAGATAAGCTGCCCTCATATGTTTCCGTGAAGCAGACCAAACTTCTGTGAAAGCCACCAGCTCTCTGCTGAAGCTGCATTTCAGCACCAGATGCTGCTTTTTCGCAGGCAAAGCACATTTCTCCTTCCTCTCAAAGGATGGCCACATCAGTGCACACACACTTCTTCTCCCCTCCCTATTACCTGTCTGCAGAAGACACACACACACCAGACAAGAAGGCACGATGAAAGAGATGAGGTAAAAGTGCAAAACCGACTTGGACACCAGAATGTTAGTCTTCCTTTCTATTTTCACTAGTGTTGTCCTCATTAGTCTCTGCTGGAGCCGACCCCAGCTCGCCCTGTTCTGGTTTCCCCCATACAGTTGTTTGTGGCGCCTCACCACAACTACACATGGACCACCATGAAAAGATTTGGCGCTACCTGTTCGCCCTAAACACATGATGATGGGACTATCTGTGTATGTAGCTTGTTGTCACAACTCCAAAATAGAGATATCCGATAATATCGGACTGCCGATATTATCGGCCGATAAATGCTTTAAAATGTAATATCGAAATTGTCGGTTTAAAAATGATCGGTATTGGTTTCAAAAAGTAAAATGTATGACTTTTTAAAATGCTGCTGTGTACACAGAATAGGGAGAAGTACAGAGCGCCGATAAACCTTAAAGGCACTGCCTTTGCGTGCCGGACCAATCACATAATATATGCGGCTTTTCACACACACAAATTAATGCAATGCATACTTGTTCAACAGCCATACAGGTCACACTGAGGGTGGCCGTACAAACAACTTTAACACTGTTACAAATATGCGCCACACTGTGAATCCACACCAAACAAGAATGACAAACACATTTCGGGAGAACATCCGCACCGTAACACAACATAAACACAACAGAACAAATACCCAGAACCCCTTGCAGCACTAACTCTTCCGGGACGCTACAATATACCCCGCCCCCCTCAACCCTGCCCACCTCAACCTCCTCATGCTCTCTCAGGGAGAGCATGTCCCCAATTCCAAGCTGCTGTTTTGAGGCATGTTAAAAAAAATAATGCACTTTGTGACTTCAATAATAAATATGGCAGTGCCATGTTGGCATTTTTTTTTCCATAACTTGAGTTGATTTATTTTGGAAAACCTTGTTACATTCTTTAATGCTTCCAGTGGTGCATCACAACAAAATTAGGCATAATAATGTGTTAATTCCACGACTGTATATATCGGTATCGGTTGATATCGGAATCGGTAATTAAGAGTTGGACAATATCGGATATCGGCAAAAAAGCCATTATCGGACATCTCTACTCCAAACTATAGATGGCGGTATGGATCGTCATGCCGCTTTTTAACACATCTCTTCGGTCTGCCAGAGAATAAGAAGGTGTAGCAGGAGGGATCGGTGTTGCTACAATAGCACAAGCATACACATAAAATAGCACCCTTGGGATGTCTTCAGCTCGGAGTCTAATCTGATTTGTTAGATTTTGCCCGTAGTCGACGATCAGTAAATAAATATATGGCGTCTTTTTTTTGAATGAGGATGAATCGCCACAGATACTGTAGGTTGTGATAAGGGATATCAATTATTAAATTATTCAAATGAATGATAAACCCCCAGTAAAACTCCTGAGAGTTAGTGCATTATTAGATTCTTATTAAAATGATTGTAAAACCGTGATGATAACTACAATTCGATACACTCACAGACTGGTAATACTGCTTTTTTTAGGAAACAAAGCTAGTGTGCTAACTTGCCGCCAGCAGCTAGCACCGCTAATTACTAGCTACCAGCTGGCATCATTAATTGCTAACTAATAGCTAGCGTTAATTGATAAGTAGCACTTTTACCTGCTAGCTAACAGCTAGCAGTGCTAATTGTTAGCTGCTAACTGTCGCTAAACGCTAGCCAGCTTAACGGCTAACACGAATACACAAACATTAACGTCTTACCCATTAAGAAAATCATACCCCAATAAACATTTAAACCTTGGCAGCCACTAAGCGAATCAATTGTGCACAATGGGCCCCATTCAGTAATAAGTTCCTAACTTTTCCTCTCGTCTTTCTTCCTCAGAGCTTTCCTAAGAGGAATGCTTAAAAATTCATGACGTGTTCTTAAATGGCCAAATTGTTCCCACCTGCTGTTCTTAAGATGTTGAATGCCAAATGGTTAGCGCGTGCGTGTCTATCATAATTTGCATATAAACACGCCCTTATTTCCCCAATATGGATATGTAAACACCCTTAATTCCCTAATTTGCATAGGTAAACGCCCTTAATTCCCCATACAAGGGCACAATTCCGGCGGAAAAGCCGAACATCAAACACACGGAGAAAACACAAACAGATTACAGAAGAGAAATTTGTATTATCCCGCGGGGGAAATACATAATGTCAAGACGTAAGTTTAGGAAAGGGGGGACAGCTGACTGCTGTCCAAAGCGTTCAAATAAATATTTGTCACTACGGGCAAATAGATCTACATGGTCGTGGAATACGCGCTCCCTCCCCAGGGCACGATCTGCGGCATCTTGCAGTAGCAGCAAGATGTTGGTCTTTTAAAGAGTCACCAATCACTAAATCAACGCCCCGGTATTGATGATTGTGTGTGTGTGTGTGTGTGTGTGTGTGTGTGTGTGTGTGTGTGTGTGTGTGTGTGTGCACGGTATTTTGAAATGTCTATATATTGCTCATTTTGCTATGTGTCTGTCTGTCTTATCTATATCTCTATCTATCTATGTATGATATTAATTTAACATTAGACAATAGAAGTAAGGGAACTTGTCACACTTAAGAACAAATATGCCACCCTAAGAGTGCTCTGGAGCACTCTTAGATTTGTTCTTACCTACGAACAAATCCCAGCTAAGAAAACATTGGTGAATTCAAAAATATCCTTAAAAACTTTGTAAGTGGGCCTAAGAACACAATTTGTTCTTAAGAACGGTTGCTGAATGGGGCAGCACGGTGGAACAGGGGTTAGTGCGTGTACCTCACAATACGGAGGTCCTGTGTTCGATCCCGGGCTCGGGATCTTACTGTGTGGATTTGGCATGTTCTCCCCGTGACTGCGTGGGTTCCCTCCGGGTACTCCGGCTTCCTCCCACCTCCAAAAACATGCACCTGGGGATAGGTTGATTGGCAACACTAAATTGGTGAATATGAGTGTGAATGTTGTCTATCTGTGTTGGCCCTGTGATGAGGTGGTGACTTGTCCAGAGTGTACCCCGCTTTCCGCCCTAATGCAGCTGGGATAGGCCCCAGCACCCCTTGCGACCCTGAACGGGACAAGCGGTAGAAAATGGATGGATGGATGGATGGATGGAACCTACAGTAGGGAAAAGATTCAGATGGCCCCATTCCTGGCTGGACCTCGTGTGAGAGGAAGAGGGAGGGTTAATCATTTTGCAATGCAGTCTGCTGTAAATGATGGAAAGTGACACTCTATATAGCAACTAACATTGTGGTCAAAGTTGGATTTCCCATAAAACACATTTTAAATATACAACAGTCTACTGCCATCTGGTGGCTGAAGTGGATAGTGCACCCCCACAATTTGTCACGTTTCATGTGTCAGGTAAACCGCGATGAATAGTGCCGTATAATATCTATTGTACATCGAATACATCACCACAGTGTGTTGATGAAGGTGTGACATGTCATGGTTGCTTTTTCTGGCTTGGACAAAATGTGCATGGCAGTTGATGAATGCCTTTTTATGTAAACAGACATTTGTTTTAATACCACTTGGTACATCACCTTTTTTATTTTTTTTACACTGGTGTGGAAGAAATGTGCATTTTTGGAAATGTACCCGTTTGTGTTCGTTCGTACCTGCTTGAAAAGTTCTATTTCCCGACACGTGTGAGAGTCCGTAAATGTGTCCTGACTGTTGATTGGACAAGTGCGGGGAAGACAAAGAAAAGGGAAATGAGCGCAAGCTGTGTAGTCGTTGATTCGGCCTGATTGTTGGTTTTCTTAAAGGATGATGGTTGATGGACCACATCCTCGTCATCTTTACAATATTTAGGTACACAACAAAAACATCCGACTCCAATAGATTTGTAACTTAAAGGCCTACTGAAATGCGATGTTCTTATTTAAACGGGGATAGCAGGTCCATTCTATGTGTCATACTTGATCATTTCGGGATATTGCCATATTTTTGCTGAAAGGATTTAGTAGAGAACATCGACGATAAAGTTCGCAACTTTTGGTCGCTGATAAAAAAGCCTTGCCTGTACCGGAAGTAGCAGACGAGTAGCGTGACGTCACAGGTTGTGGAGCTCCTCACATCTGCACATTGTTTACAATCATGGCCACCAGCAGCGAGAGCGATTCGGACCGAGAAAGCGACGATTTCCCCATTAATTTGAGCGAGGATGAAAGATTCGTGGATGAGGAAAGTGAGAGTGAAGGACTAGAGGGCAGTGGGAGCGATTCAGATAGGGAAGATGCTGTGAGAGGCGGGTGGGACCTGATATTCAGCTGGGAATGACTAAAACAGTAAATAAACACAAGACATATATATACTCTATTAGCCACAACACAACCAGGCTTATATTTAATATGCCACAAATTAATCCCGCATAACAAACACCTCCCCCCTCCCGTCCATATAACCCGCCAATACAACTCAAACACCTGCACAACACACTCAATCCCACAGCCCAAAGTACCGTTCACCTCCCCAAAGTTCATACAGCACATATATTTTCCAAAGTCCCCAAAGTTACGTACGTGACATGCACATAGCGGCACGCACGTACAGGCAAGCGATCAAATGTTTGGAAGCCGCAGCTGCATGCGTACTCACGGTACCGCGTCTGCGCATCCAACTCAAAGTCCTCCTGGTAAGAGTCTCTGTTGTCCCAGTTCTCCACAGGCCAATGGTAAAGCTTGACTGTCATCTTTCGGGAATGTAAACAATTTCGAACAATTTCCCTTGTGGATCATTAAAGTTTGTCTAAGTCTAAGTCTAAACAATGAAACACCGGCTGTGTTTGTGTTGCTGCAGTCGGCCGCAATACACCACTTCCCACCTACAGCTTTCTTCTTTGCTGTCTCCATTGTTCATTGAACAAATTGCAAAAGATTCACCAACACAGATGTCCAGAATACTGTGGAATTTTGCGATGAAAACAGACGACTTAATAGCTGGCCACCATGCTGTCCCAAAATGTCCTCTACAATCCGTGACATCACGCGCCGACATCATCATACCGAGACGTTTTCAGCAGGATATTTCGCGCAAAATTTAAAA
This sequence comes from Nerophis lumbriciformis, assembly GCF_033978685.3. Taxonomy (NCBI): domain Eukaryota; kingdom Metazoa; phylum Chordata; class Actinopteri; order Syngnathiformes; family Syngnathidae; genus Nerophis; species Nerophis lumbriciformis. The sequence goes on along the minus strand of NC_084561.2, from coordinate 20,455,356 downwards.
TTGCACTTTAGTAAGCTAACCCGGCCGTATTGGCATGTGTTGCAATGTTAAGATTTCATCATTGATATATAAACTATCAGACTGCGTGGTCGGTAGTAGTGGGTTTCAGTAGGCCTTTAAGTGGGGGCGGGAGGAGGGCGTTCAATGTCCGATGTGTCGACTGCCAGGCTGATTGTCCAATCAGACTCCTCTGAATGGAATGGTTGATTATTCTAAATCACACAGCAAGGCATGCTGGGTAACCCGTGGTATTTCCTAACAAGCTACAATATATCTAGCAAGCATTCAGACTAGGGCAGGGCGATACGGCTGAGAAGGGTTTGACATCGATGGTTATTGGTATTTTTTATGATCTATCGAAAATAGGGACCAAGGGAAAAATATATTAATTGTAAACCATCCATCCATCCATCTTCTTCCGCTTATCCAAGGTTGGGTCGCGGGGGCAGCAGCCTAAGCAGAGAAGCCCAGACTTCCCTCTCCCCAGCCACTTTGTCCAGCTAAATAATAAATAAATGATAAATGGGTTGTACTTGTATAGCGCTTTTCTACCTTCAAGGTACTCAAAGCGCTTTGACACTACTTCCACATTTACCCATTCACACACACATTCACACACTGATGGAGGGAGCTGCCATGCAAGGCACTACCCAGCACCCATCAGGAGCAAGGGTGAAGTGTCTTGCTCAGGACACAACGGACATGACGAGGTTGGTACTAGGTGGGGATTGAACCAGGGACCCTCGGGTTGCGCACGGCCACTCTTCCACTGCGCCATGCCGGAGGGATCCCGAGGCATTACCAGGGCAGCTGAGAGAGATAGTCTTCCCAACGTGTCCTGGGTCTTCCCCGTGGCCTCTTACCGGTCGGACATGCCCTAAACACCTCCCTAGGGAGGCGTTCGGGTGGCATTCTGACCAGATGCCCCAACCACCTCATCTGGCTCCTCTCCATGTGGAGGAGCACCGGCTTTAGTTTGAGCTCCTCCCGGTATGACAGAGCTTCTCACCCTATCTCTAAGGGAGAGCTCCGCCACCCGGCGGAGGAAACTCATGTCGGCCGCTTGTACCCGTGATCTCGTCCTTTGGGTCATAACCCAAAGCTCATGACCATAGGTGAGGATGGGAACGTAGATCGACCGGTAAATTGAGAGCTTTGCCTTCCGGCTCAGCTCCTTCTTTGCTACAACGGATCGATTACATTACTGAAGACGCCGCACCGATCCGATAATTGTAAACCTTTTTATTTCAAATGTAACCTTCCTCTGAATATAATCCCTCCAGCTATCAAGGCAGAAAGGAAAGGACATCAGCCTCAAGTCTTTTTGAATTCGATGCCACAAACTTGGCACACCTGTCTTTGGGCAGTTTCATCCATTCTTCTTTGCAGCACCTCTCAACCTCCATCAGGTTGGATGGCAAGATGTCACATTCCTGTTTTTCTTCTTCGTGCTTTTCCTGGCCATCCCACTCCTGCTCTGTTCTCTCTATCTCACCCCGGTTGCCATGGCAGCCCGGGAAGGCTTGAGCACACCTGGCTCTAATCACCACACCCTACTTATAGTGATTGCACACACCTGTCCTATGATGCTTCCTTCCTTGAGTTCCTTCAGCAATTGCTGTTTCATTTGCTACTTTGTTTTGGTGCTCAGCCTTTTTGCCCGCCTTCCTACAGCCACTTTATTTTGTACTTTTTTTTCCCTTTGTTTTTTCGTGGCACTGGTTCCTCCACCCAGTGCGCTTGGTTTTGTTCCTGCCCTTAATTAAGGGCGGTATGGCGTAGTGGGTAGAGCGGCCGTGCCAGAAACCTGAGGGTTGAAGGTTCGCTCCCCGCCTCTTGACATCCAAATCGCTGCCATTGTGTCCTTGGGCCCCCGATGCCGCTCACACTGGTGAATGATGAATGAATGATAGGTGGTGGTTGGAGGGGCCGTAGGCGCAAACTGGCAGCCTCACTTCCGTCAGTCTACCCCAGGGCAGCTGTGGCTACAAATGTAGCTTACCACCACCAGGTGTGAATGAATGATGGGTTCCCACTTCTCTGTGAGCGCTTTGAGTATTTAATAATAGAAAAGCGCAACGACAAATTGAATCCATTATTATTATTATTATTATTAATTGGATAATTAAATACGTTTTTGAACTATTACGTCTCCCTGTTTGTCTGGGATCCAAACTTTGCTGAGCGTGACAGGAAGCATTGGTTCTCATCCAGGATGTCTCTGTACGATGCTGCGTTCATCTTTCCCTCTATCCTGTGTCATAAATCATTCTATTATTTTGTCAAAATTACGAGGAGTAGAAAATGGAGTATTAATTGACTTGTTCATTTACTGCTAATATCTGGTTATTTTGTTCCATCTACACTTCTTGTTAAAATGTAAGAAGCACTTTTTCTTCTATTGTTTGGATACTTTACATTAGTTTTGGATGATACCACCAATTTTGGTATCGATCCGATACCAAGTAGTTACAGTGTCATGAATTGGTCATAATTAAAGTCCTCACGTGTCCAGGAACGTATTTCCTGAGTTTATAAATAAAATTGTGTACAAATTTGACAAAATATTTTTTTCCATTTTGGAATAAGGTTGTAACATAACACAATGTAGGGAAAAAGTGAAGCGCTGTGAATACTTTCCGGATACACTGAGTATAATTGGGCGGTATAGCTCGGTTGGTAGAGCGGCCGTGTCAGCAACTTGAGGGTTGCAGGTTCGATCCCCGCTTCCGCCATCCTAATCACTGCCGTTGTGTCCTTGGGCAAGACACTTTACCCACCTGCTCCCAGTGCCACCCACACTGGTTTAAATGTTACTTAGATATTGGGTTTCACTATGTAAAGCGCTTTGAGTCACTTGAGAAAAAAGCGCTATATTGTACCTACAGTAATGATGTGGTCGATAAGGGAAGTGTCTACATGTGTGATTGCAAACCTGAATTATTTTGGGAAACATTCGCACCGCATCTTGTTAAAAGAGATTAAGTGTTTATTTATGTTGTCAACAAGCTATCTGATTACAGAACACACACACACACACGCACACACACACAGCTGATCTTGAGGTGAGAATGGAAAATAGAATAATTAAAAGAGGACAGACAACAAATCAAAATAATAAGAAAGATGTTGTTTTTTTTTATTAGACAAGACAGACAGATGATAGGACAGTTTGTGATGGAAGTGACAGACAAAGAAAACACATGCATGATGGATAGTGATGATGATGTATTTATCTACTCAAATTAACCACAACGACCCAGTCAGTGTTAGTGTTTCCCCTCTAAGCAAAGATGTGAGGTGTACATAAAAAGCAAACACATGCAGCTGTCTGCATGTGTTTGATGTGACACTTGACAACAAAGTGAGACGTTGCGTCGTCTTCTCACCCCTCGCACTATCTTTGCAACTAAAACACGGTCTTAACACGTGCATCTGCTCCCACCTCCCCCAAATGCAAGTGACAGCACAAAACATTTTAAGAGATTCGAATGTCATCAGGGTGGATCATAACCAGGGACATTTTGGAAATATTCAAAGTTGGAAAAGGTTTTGAATTTATGACAAATTATGGCAATTACATATAAATTAGGGCGATAACCAGAAATATTTTTTTTTCTTTAAAAATGTCAATTAACTAATATCAAACATATTTACTAATTATGGATGTTGTTATGTTAATATGAATTAATTGAATGATCTTTAGTTAAATACTATAGGTCGGGGGTCGGCAACCCGCGGCTCTAGAGCCGCATGCGGCTCTTTAGAGCCGCCCTAGTGGCTCTCTGGAGCTTTTTCAAAAATGTATGAAAAATGAAAAAAAGATGAGGGGGAAAAAAATATATTTTTTGTGTTAATATGGTTTCTGTAGGAGGACAAACATGACACAAACCTCCCTAATTGTTATAAAGTACACTGTTTATATTAGACATGCTTCACTGATTCGAGTATTTGGCGAGCGCGGTTTTGTCCTACTAATTTTAGCGGTCCTTGAACTCACCGTAGTTTGTTTACATGTATGACTTTCTAGAACATGTTTTATGCCACTTCTTTTTCTGTCTCATTTTGTCCACCAAACTTTTAACGTTGTGCGTGAATGCACAAAGGTGAGTTTTGTTGATGTTATTGACTTGTGTGGAGTGCTAATCAGACATATTTGGTCACTGCATGACTGCAAGCTAATCGATGCTAACATGCTATTTAGGCTAGCTGTATGTACATATTGCATCATTATGCCTCATTTGTAGGTATATTTAGTTTCCTTTGAGTCCTCTTAATTCAATTTATATCTCATGACACACTATCTGTATGTAATAAGGCTTTTAATTTTTTGCGGCTCCAGACAGATTTGTTTTTGTATTTTTGGTCCAATTTGGCTATTTCAACATTTTGGTTTGCCGACCCCTGCTATAGGTCAACAACAGTAATTTGTTGTTTATCACTGTCAATTGGTTCCGGACATGAATTAATTTCCACAAAGTAGGAAACATTAATTTTAAATTGAATAATTACAACCTTCTAAATCAGAGGTGTCCAAACATTTTCCACTAAGGGCCACATAACAAAAAGTCAAAGTGTGCGGGGGCCATTTGGATATTTTTTTGAATTTTGTTAAAAAAAAATTTGCTGAAAACAGACATTACATAGGTTTAAAGACAAAAGGTAGTGTCAGCTTTGCAAAATAGGTGACAAAGTGTACTATTATTCATTTTTCATGGGTGTCCAAAGTGTGGCCAGGGGGACGAAAAAACAACAGTAAAAATGTAAGAAAAAAGACATATTGTAACAAAAAAAAAAACGTAATGTTGATACTAATAATAATACCAGTTGTCACTTACAAAGTTTAGATATACAATGTCTGTTTGTGGCATTTTTAAACAAATATATCAAAATATCCCCGCATACTTACTGAAGACCTTTCAAATGTTGAATCAAATTTCCTGCTTTTTTCTCATTACATTGTCTTTTTGCTTTTTTTTCTTACATTTTTACCGTTTTGTTTTTTTCCCCCCCAACAAATGGCCCCCGGGACCCACTTTGGACACACCTGTTCTAAATCCATTTTTCAAAATTATGAAAGTCATAAGCATAAAATAACACCCTAATCCATTATAGTAATTCTGCCTGGGGCTGACCCAATCAGTGGTCACGATACTGAACAACATGTTCTAATTGGCTTGGCCTCCTCTAGTGGCCAATACTCATTTTAATATTGATATTTTTAGTTAATTTTGCCATTTTTATGCTTGAAAATGCTTAATTTGGGACAAACATTTGCTAAAGTATGCTTTAAAAAAAAAAAAAAAAAAATCTGCGACGTGGTGAATCTGCAACATTAGCAGTGTGATGTGGCGATGGTGTTATCATTAAACTGTACTTGACTGGATGTAGTACACTTCTTCAAATAAAGTAGTGGAGCCTCAATATTACTACTTTTTGTGTGCAACATTGTGCAAAAAAGTAATATTGTTTGTGCGGTAATCAGAACCTTGAATTGGTCTCTTTGTCTAACTTAAATTCTGAAACTCCAACACCTTTTAAATAATTTATATTGGATTTAGCTGCTTTAAACACATTTTGGAACAATTTTTTAGTCTTCCGTTTCTTTCATGTCAGTTGTGTCAAAACATAGATTTGCCAATTAATTGCAATTCTTATTTGTAACACATAATCGATTATAAAATCGATTTTAATTTTTCTTTTTTAATTTGTAATGTCCAGCCACTCAGGCAAATCATATAGTTGATGTAGATGCCAATATCTGCTGTACACATTTACTTTAGAAAAGATAAATATTGGACATTTCTCTTGTATTTACCTTTATTAAATGTTTGGGTAGATTTTTATTAATCAAAACCAGTTTTATTTTAAGTAATACAGAAATATATCAGAGCTGTTTATCTATTGTATGGCAGAATGTAGTTATTCATAGAACTGGCAACCAATGTTATTATTTGATTTCGAATCGAGAATCATTTTGAATCTAGAATCGATTCTGAATCTAATCGTTACCCCAAAGAATTGAATCAAATCGTAATCAATAGGTGGCCAAAGATTCCCAGCTCAAGTAAACAATGGATTCTTGTTCATTAACAAGGGAACGTTTCCACTTTTGAATATTTCCAGAATGTTGCAACCCCAATAGCTCATCAGTTCTGGTTGTGCACAATCTTGTAAAAAGAGAGCCAGATCAAAAACGGGTGGCCTTACTGTATGTTAAGACCAGTGCTTTCAAACTGCATTATGACATTTTGGCAGTGTCCCCAATAAGAACACACCCACTTAAAATCACTGGGGCTCTGGCAGCATGTTAGGATTCTCTGTATGTATTTTGTAGACTAAAACAAATTTTATTTCAATAAATACTGCAGACTTGTGAAACAGTGGCAATTCTAGCATAAATGGCACCCAGTGGGAGACCCTGACTGTGTGTTTGTGGTGATAGCACTGCGAGTGAGATAGTGGTTGGAGTTGATGACCTTCTGTTCTTTTGTGCTTGTGTGGGTGCGTTGGCTATGTTGCTATTTGCAAAAAAAAGAGCCCTTACAGCAAGCAAGTTTGCCTCTAAACAGTTCCAGTGTGATTACCGTATTTTCCAGGCTATAAAGCGCGTACTTAGACCGCACCCAACAAATGTTAGAATTTTTTTTTTTTTTTTTTTACATATATTAGCCGAAGCGAACCATAAGCTGCAAATATATACCGGTGCGAAATGATCTGTAAATGTTTATTTACATACTTTAATTGTTTCCAAAAAGTGTATGTAACACTGCTGATCAATCAAAACAGAAGTCATCGTCATGGACACACTCGCTGCGGAAGTTCGCTCTCCAATCGGTTAAACAGACTCAATAACTCCATTGCGACGTTTTGGTGGATTTACGAAGCTGAAACAACACGAAAAATGCCATTGTACGTTAATAATACTAACACAGACCCTTGTAAATGTTGTTAGCATATTCGCTAATGGTAATGACGCTACGTTTCATTACATTAGGATAGCACGTACAAATATGCATGAAACACATGGGACTGTTAAGTAAATATGGATTGTTTTAGTTATATTGTAAAACTTACAAACATTGCTCGGAGTGATGAATGAAGAATCCTTTCAGGCAGAAACCCTATGGACGGTCATACTTCCAGTTCAAGGCACAAAACAGGAAGTACATTTTCAACCTGCAGCCTCTGCACTGAGCAAACACGTCCGAAAGATGTCGACATAGCACACGCATTAACACACCTTTTCAGTGTCTCTGTCGGTGTTCAATGAAAACTCTTTATGTTATACCAGTGGTTCTTAACCTGGGTTCGATCGAACCCTAGGGGTTTGGTGAGTCGGCCTCAGGGGTTCGGCGGAGCCTCCGCCGCGTAGGTCAAGACACACCTGACTCATCGTGTAAATAAAAACTCTCCCTATCGACATATGCATACCCCCAAACAATGTTCCCTCTAATTTTCCATATGCGTGAGCAAACGTAAAAACTCCTTGAGCATTCAGTGGAGCACATGTGAGCGACGTCAGACGTGCACATTCACTGTGGCCACACCAGCAGCACACCTGTCCCAAACCTGACTAAATAACAAGTTAAATGTTTTATTATTATAATCAAATGACAGCAGTCATTTCCATGAGATTATTTTCTAATATAAGTGTTTTGGCCCACTTACAATGACAATAACAAAAAATATTGTTTTTCATGAGCTGTGTACTTGTATTGTTTGTCTGGGTGGGGTTCCTGCTTTGGAAATAATTTGTAACCCTTTCAGATATCGCATTTAGTTCCCACTAAAACATTCACATGTTGCACAATGAGATGTAAACATGGAATCATGTGTACATTCCTGTAACTTTCTGTTTGTAAAATATATCTTTATTAGTATTTCTTTAAAATAATAACAACATTTCATGATTAATATTTATAAATTAAGATTAAATTAAAGAAACATTTTTTTTTATTTTTCACTAAAGAAGGGTTCGGTGAATGCACATATGAAACTGGTGGGGTTCGTACCCCCAACAAGGTTAAGAACCACTGTGTTATACAGAACACTCTGGCCGTTAGTGAAGAAAATTCCATTAATTAGCCGCACAGTTAGTTTTATAAGCGTCAGGTTTCAAAACGTTGGAAAAAAGTAGCGGCTTATAGCCCGGGAAATACGGTAACCATTTTTTCCCCCTCATCCTTAAGGCGCTCCCTACCAATAAATGCCCCTGTGGCCCATATAGCTAAATGTTGCACTGTTGTGCAACATTACCTTGGTAATAAATAGCGACAGTAATTGCTACATTAAATAAGGTGCTTGATGTGAAGGCACAGAAACATATGCAAGAGAAAGAAGCAGACATTATTACGTCCCCCACACGCCCACCCTCAATAGTTGTCCCCCCATTCCACCTCTGGCTCGTCATCCAGCCTGAGGATGAGGTACGAGAGCAGCTGAAAGAGGTTCTGCCACAGCAGCACGGCCACATAAAAGTAAATGTCGCTTACATCCGTCTGGCATATGTCGCCGGCGTAGCTCATGTCGCACACGCACAGGAACTTGTTGACCAGGTTGCGGCAGTAGCCTCCGTTCAGACAAGGGTTGGACTTGCACTCGTCCACCTCCTGTTCACACCTGCACACACACACACACACACACACAAACTGGTTATCATTTGGAATGGGGACCAAGTTTTTGATCATCACTTGTGGGGACCACCCTTTCTACAGGTTGTGGAGGCATAAAAAAAATTACCGTATTTTCCACAATATAAGGCGCACCTTCAATGAATGGCCTATTTTAAAACGTTGTTCATATATAAGGCGCACCGCATTATAAGGCGCATAGAATAGACCAGGGGTCGGGAACCTTTTTGGCTGAGAGAGCCATGAAAGCCAAATATTTTGAAATGTATTTCCGTGAGAGCCATATAATATTTTTTAACACTGAATACAACTAAATGCGTGCATTTTTAAGTAAGACTAACATTTTTAGAGTATAATAAGTCTCTTAGGCGGTATATATAGCTCGGTTGGTAGAGCGGCCGTGCCAGCAACTTGAGGGTTGCAGGTTCGATCCCCGCTTCCGCCATCCTAGTCACTGCCGTTGTGTCCTTGGGCAAGACACTTTACCCACCTGCTCCCAGTGCCACCCACACTGGTTTAAATGTAACTTAGATATTGGGTTTCACAATGTAAAGCGCTTTGAGTCACTTGAGAAAAAGCGCTATAAAAATGTAATTCACTTCACTTATTCTATTTAATAACATTGTTATTCTGAAGCTAACCAATAATAAATAAAAATACTTCTTACCATTTATGCGACTTCTTGAACAGGTGAGGTTTTATATTTTGAACGTTATTTTTAACACTGTGATTACCAGCAGAATTATTCATTGCTTATCGTGTTAAGCAATGTCAGCTTCTTCCCTCAGGCCGCATCATAATAATCCCCTCAATTCCCCCCCAAAAATGGATTAACTCGCTGGAATATAAAGACGATATAACATACATCCATAAACGTGGATGCATATGCAAAAGTGCAATACATTTATCTGTACAGTAATCTATTTATTTATATCTGCACCTTATTGCTCTTTTATCCTGCACTACCATGAGCTAATGCAACGAAATTTCGTTCTTATCTGTACGGTAAAGTTCAAATTTGAATGACAATAAAAGGAAGTCTAAGTCTATGATTTATCTGAGAGCCAGATGCAGTCATCAAAAGAGCCACAGGTTCCCTACCCCTGGAATAGACGCTACAGTAGAGGCTGGGGTTACGTTATGCATCCATTAGATGGAGCTGCGCTAAAGGGAATGTCAACAAAACAAATAGTGATTGTACTGACTCTTCTACTTGCTGCTCTCTGTTCAACAACCCACTGTTCGAGTTTGTCCTCCAACTGTAGCCATCTCGCTTTGTTCCCTCGGAAACTCTGTTTAGTCTTCTTTACTTGGCGCAGGTCATCATGTTGCTTCCTCCACTTCCGCACCATTGATTCGTTAATGTTAAATTCTCTCGCTGCTGCTCTATTCCCGTGTTCTACTGCGTGACTGGTCACCTTGAGTTTAAACTCTGTGTCGTAAGCGTGTCTCTTAATAGGAGCCATTTTTGTGTCCTTACATAAAGTTTAGGTCTCGCAACTACGGTAAGCAGCCGCCAACTTCATTTCCCCCCGTAGAAGAAGAAGCGCGGGGGATAATGAAGTCGGCGGCTGCTTACCGTAGAAGTTGCGAGATCTGTTGTGGCTCAATATTGGTCCATATATAAGGCGCACCGGATTATAAGGCGTACTGTCAGCTTTTGAGGAAATTGGAGGTTTTTAGGTGCGCCTTATAGTGCGGAAAATACCAGTGACGTGCGGTGAGGTTGATGGCTGGTGAGGCACTGACTTCATCACAGTCAGATTTACAAACATATGAACCCTAAAGAGTATCTTATTCACCATTTGATTGGCAGCAGTTAACGGGTTATGTTTAAAAGCTCATACCAGCATTCTTCCCTGCTTGGCACTCAACATCAAGGGTTGGAATTGGGGGTTGAATCACCAACAATTATTCCCGGGCTCGGCGCCGCTGCTGCCCACTGCTCCCCTCACATCCCAGGGGGTGAGCAAGGGGATGGGTCAAATGCAGAGGACAAATTTCACCACACCTAGTGTGTGTGTGACAATCATTGGTACTTTAACTTAACTTTAACTTTACACATACAAACTGTAGCACACAAAAAAGCACATTTAATTAAAAAAAAACGTTATTATGGTCTTACCTTTACTTATAAGTGCAGGAACTGTGGTGTTCGTGTTGGAGGAGTTGTGAATGAATGAAATATGAAATCCGTGCTGCAGTCTGCAGGTGTACCTAATGTTGTGTCCCTGCAGTCGTTCACGGCTCCTCCGGCGCGAGCAATGTTGTTTTTGCACTTTTTGGCTTCTCGTTAAGTGACTTTTTTTTGGGTGGATTCGGTCTTGCACGTGGAGGGTTTGGGCTTTGGTTGGTGTGGCGCTCCCGTCGGGGGGTGCAGTCTGCGGCGGAGGTGCGTTAACCGGCACCAGGAGGCGGGATTACGCGAGCCTCACACAGTGCGTCTTCGCAGCAGTTTTATGATTGCTCAGCACAAGAAATACGTTACACACATACAGTTGTTGACAAAATACACTGTACATTATACACCTCAGCTAACTAAACTATGGAAATGTATAATATAGTTCATATAGCAATACGGTCTCACTGCACAGCAGGCCAGCAGTTAGCCGAGTCCGCAATCCATGTTGAGGCACAACTGAGTGACGTGCCTCAACTGGCTGCTGATCACAGCACCGTCTCTTCTCAGTATTTGAACGGCAAATGTGAAAATTCAGCGATTTTGAATAAAAATAATCTAAAACTGGTGAAGTTAAATGGAAAATAACGTTATAGTATAATCACTGGATACATATAACAATTTAATAAATTTTTTTTCTTTTTACATTTTTTTTCTTTCCAAAATGGCAGGTGAGGCCCCGCCTCACCTGCCTCTATTGACCGCACGTCACTGGAAAATACGGTAGGTGAAATGGCCACTGCCCAGTTAGCTCATACACGTCTTTAAATCTCTGGATTGATGAAGTAATGTGCTGATCTTACTGGGGACCCTGGGGAAAAAGTTAATATGGCTCATGGGGACCACATTTAAATAATTTTGCATAATTCACACTAATTTGTACGTGACTACTGAGGACCATTTAAAAAAAGAAAAGTTCAAATTAAATATGACATGATCATCAGAATACAGCACTACAGCTGTCCTTTTATAGGAAGTTCCACCACTTAAATGTTAAAGCAAATCCTGCATCTTCTGTGACATTACTGAAAACTGCTATTTAGCAGTAATGAAGTTGTCTGCAACTCCAACTACAATATATAGAAGGATGGAAAATTCTGAATGTGAATCATACTTTATAGGTAATAATGTTTTATAACCATGCTGTATGAAAATGTCATCTTAAGGAACACTAAACCAGATTTTGTTTTTGGAAAAATATATTAGTTTTAACTAACCATACAGAATCACAGTACTATTGATGCCAGGATAACAAATGTTTCACTTTTCACTTAGGCATCTTCAGAATGGATCTGACTATCATTTTAAAAGATTTCCCTTTAGGGGACCTGTTTTTTTTGTCCCCATACCGTCAGAGGTTCCCTAAAGGTGACTGTGTAAACAGAACGATGTCCCCATTAAGTAAGCATTGCCAGAACACACACACACACACACAGAACACAAATGTAATGCTTTAAAACCCTTTGACTACTATTTTTGTCATTTTAGGATTCGTCTGCTCCTTTTTGGACGTCATTTTGGTTATTTCACATATGGAATAAGTATTTTTAATGTAAAATGTTCAAATTGTAATTTAAACTGTCTTTGTCGGTCCATCAGATGCTGTAAATTAATTTAAACCCAGCTTGTGCAAGTGAGGATAAAAATGTTGCCTATGAGCCATTTTTAATACCACATTATTGTTTTTGCACTTTTTGGCTTCTTATTATATAACTTTTGTAACCTATTTTTATGGGCTTTCCTCTTTGTGAAGTTAAGTTCCTGTTATGCGCTGTTATACAGTATATGCCTTGAGCTCTTATTTTGAAGGCGCTAAGAGCGGAAGTGATGACACGTTGGAGTGGAGCGTAGGTTTTTGAAAGAAGGTAAATAAAGTGGTCCTCGTGTAAACTGGAGCCTCCGTGTTTGTTATTTTGTAGTTTCATACAGTATAGGCGACATTTATAAACCCCCGGTTAAATTTTTTTAAATAGATTCAATCTTGCACGTGGAAAGTTGAAGTGAGGGCTTTAGTTGATATAACACTTCCATCAGGGGGTTCATTAATCCAGCACAACAGCGGCGCATGGACTTCATTTACAGTGTTGGGACTAACGCGTTACAAAGTAACGCGTTACTGTAACGCCGTTACTATCGGCGGTAACTAGTAATCTAACACGTTATTTTTTATATTCAGTAACTCCGTTACCGTTACTACATGATGTGTTACTGCGTTATTTTGCGTTATTTTTTATGTAGTATCGGCTAGAAACTGAGAAGATCTGAGTGTTGCAGCGCTGCTGAAGAGGCGACAAAAAAGAGGCGCGCCGCGCACTGTCCGTGTGTACGTGTGTGTGTGAGTGTGTGTGTGTGGGAGGGGGCGTGTCTGTGTCTACTATCAAGACGTCATGGCGAACCCCGAAGCAGAGTTTCTTAAAATGGAGATATTTTCAGTACGTTTCTTTTATCGACCACAAAGAAAAGAACATTTTAGCTGAATGTAAGTTTCAAATATGCTGAAACAGCGACAAAAACAACATGCTTCGACAAAGCTAGTAAAGAGAGACACACTTCACCTCCACCTCCAACAGCGGCTGGATTTTAATGAGGCACTGCACACTGAAGGTACACACACTCTGTCAATTCTCTTATATACTCTTTCATTTTAAACTTTTAGAGTGTTTGATTATCACATCACTCTAAATGTTTAGACTATAAAGTTCACAAACCTAAAGAGGGATACTAGTGGGCCAGGCTAATATTTCCTTATCTCTAAACTAAAACTGGGGAAATGTGTAGAGTGTTCTGGGCTTCAGACATGATTTTATTTCAGAATTCCTTGAGAAAACACCTGGTTAGGCTTTATGTATGTAGTGTGTGCCTTTCTTGTTTTACAGCTATGTTGTTATTATGCTGTTTGTTACTTATGTATGTTAAGTTGCAGCTATTTAAAATAGTTTTGTCAGTTTTTTCTGGTCTGAAACAAATTGGCCCTTTAAAACATATCTTTGTCTTTGTGTGTTGTATGTAGACCACATTGCTTAGCAGAGTTCAGTGATGCAAATGCATGTCAAGTTGATCAACAGATTGTATTATTCTCCAGTGCAATAACAGTACTAAAATGAAGGCTAAAAGGGCATTAAATGGGGCCTTAAAAAAAAATATATATAAGTAACTAAATAGTTACTTTTCACAGTAACGCATTACTTTTCGGTTTAAGTAACTGAGTTAGTAACTGAGTTACTTTTGAAATAAAGTAACTAGTAACTGTAACTAGTTACTGGTTTTCAGTAACTAACCCAACACTGTTCATTTATAAGTAAAGGTAAGACCATAATAACGTTTTTTTATTAAATGTGCTTTTTTGTGTGCTACAGTTTGTATGTGTAAAGTTAAAGTTAAGTTAAAGTACCAATGATTGTCACACACACACTAGGTGTGGTGAAATTGTGTCCTCTTCATTTGACCCATCCCCTTGTTCACCCCCTGGGAGGTGAGGGGAGCAGTGGGCAGCAGCGGCGCCGCGCCCGGGAATCATTTTTGGTGATTTAACCCCCAATTCCAACCCTTGATGCTGAGTGCCAAGCAGGGAAGAATGCTGGTATGAGCTTTTAACATAACCCGTTAACTGCTGCCAATCAAATGGTGAATAAGATACTCTTTAGGGTTCATATGTTTTTAATCTGACTGTGATGAAGTCAGTGCCTCACCAGCCAAGAACCTCACCGCACGTCACTGATATATACAGGTAAAAGCCAGTAAATTAGAATATTTTGAAAAACTTGATTTATTTCAGTAATTGCATTCAAAAGGTGTAACTTGTACATTATATTTATTCATTGCACACAGACTGATGCATTCAAATGTTTATTTCATTTAATTTTGATGATTTGAAGTGGCAACAAATGAAAATCCAAAATTCCGTGTGTCACAAAATTAGAATATTACTTAAGGCTAATACAAAAAAGGGATTTTTAGAAATGTTGGCCAACTGAAAAGTATGAAAATGAAAAATATGAGCATGTACAATACTCAATACTTGGTTGGAGCTCCTTTTGCCTCAATTACTGCGTTAATGCGGCGTGGCATGGAGTCGATGAGTTTCTGGCACTGCTCAGGTGTTATGAGAGCCCAGGTTGCTCGGATAGTGGCCTTCAACTCTTCTGCGTTTCTGGGTCTGGCATTCTGCATCTTCCTTTTCACAATACCCCACAGATTTTCTATTGGGCTAAAGTCAGGGGAGTTGGCGGGCCAATTTAGAACAGAAATACCATGGTCCGTAAACCAGGCACGGGTAGATTTTGCGCTGTGTGCAGGCGCCAAGTCCTGTTGGAACTTGAAATCTCCATCTCCATAGAGCAGGTCAGCAGCAGGAAGCATGAAGTGCTCTAAAACTTGCTGGTAGACGGCTGCGTTGACCCTGGATCTCAGGAAACAGAGTGGACCGACACCAGCAGATGACATGGCACCCCAAACCATCACTGATGGTGGAAACTTTACACTAGACTTCAGGCTACGTGGATCCTGTGCCTCTCCTGTCTTCCTCCAGACTCTGGGACCTCGATTTCCAAAGGAAATGCAAAATTTGCATGGTTGGGTGATGGTTTGGGGTGCCATGTCATCTGCTGGTTTCGGTCCACTCTGTTTCCTGAGATCCAGGGTCTATGGAGATGGAGATTTCAAGTTCCAACAGGACTTGGCGCCTGCACACAGCGCAAAATCTACCCGTGCCTGGTTTACGGACCATGGTATTTCTGTTCTAAATTGGCCTGCCAACTCCCCTGACCATAGCCCCATAGAAAATCTGTGGGGTATTGTGAAAAGGAAGATGCAGAATGCCAGACCCAAAAACGCAGAAGAGTTGAAGGCCATTATCAGAGCAACCTGGGCTCTCATAACACCTGAGCAGTGCCAGAAACTCATCGACTCCATGCCACGCCGCATTAACGCAGTAATTGAGGGAAAAGGAGCTCCAACCAAGTATTGAGTATTGTACATGCTCATATTTTTCATTTTCATACTTTTCAGTTGGCCAACATTTCTAAAAATCCCTTTTTTGTATTAGCCTTAAGTAACATTCTAATTTTGTGACACACGGAATTTTGGATTTTCATTTGTTGCCACTTCAAATCATCAAAATTAAATGAAATAAACATTTGAATGCATCAGTCTGTGTGCAATGAATAAATATAATGTACAAGTTACACCTTTTGAATGCAATTACTGAAATAAATCAAGTTTTTCAAAATATTCTAATTTACTGGCTTTTACCTGTATATATATACAGTATATATATACAAATTGTATTATAAATTTGTATTTATAATGTATATTTATTCATGTCATTTCTATAACATTTGTTGATTAAATAGGCATTTAAAGGGCCAAAATAATAAAGATCAACAGTTAATATTTTCTTATTTGGACTCAAGTTGATGATTTAGGATTTGATTGAAAAAAATAATACTGTATTACAATTTTATTCATTTAATTCTAAAGGCCTTTTTGTCCTTTCAAACCCATTAGCTGTCTAAATTAAACAAGACAAGCGGTATAAAATGGATGGATGTATGGAACACCCCTAGAGTGTTTAACTGTTAAATTAAGGGAAAAACACTTCTAAGCAGCATACCCCTTAAAAACGTTGTTTTACAGTACAAAATAATTATTTGTCATTTGCAAATTCAGAAGTTGAATTTACTGAACATTCCTTTTGAAAACATTTTTTTATTTCATAAGAAATGTGGAAGTTATCCTTGGTGGTGTTCAGAGCCGGCCCAAGGCATAAGCGTACTAAGCGCTTGCTTAGGGCCCCGCGGCCACCAGGGGGCCCCCAAAAGCAATTAAGTCTGACTGATAATTTCTAAATGATCAAAGATATATTATTGTACAAAAACACAATTTTAGGTCAACATTTTTGCACATTGCTGTTTCAGGTTTTTGTTACCAAAATAATAAAGTGAATCAGAATCAGCTTTATTGTCCAGTTATGTTTAACACACATGGAATTTAACTTCAGTAGACTGCGCTCTCTTTGTACAAAGTAAACATTAAATATGAACAATTAACTAAAAATATAAACTAGTAATTAAAGACTAATATGTACAAGACTGATGAGACAAGATGACACTTTTACTGTAAATACAAAGCTTTATCACTTGGACTGTTCAACCCCAGGCCACCCTTGTAGCTGAATGTTTTCTACATTTTAAGATTAGGAACCATATGTGGCACTCTGGACATCATTCGTTCATTCATTGGTATTATTTATGTTCTTAACTGGGCCACCCCCATATCTTTATAAATGACATGTCATTTGTAAAGACATGCCAGGCTGACAATAGGATAATGTAAACAACACTGCCAGAGCCGCAATGAGTTTATAGTAGGTGTGTGAATGATCAATCAATATTACTGGCAGAAATAGAGGGCCCCAAAATCAAATTTTGCTTAGGGCCCCATGGAGGCTTGGGCCGGCACTGGTGGTGTTAATAGTACACATTTTTGCCATTCATAGCACAGGGCAAGAGGTACATTTTCTGACCATGGTTCCATCAGAAAGGGCATCTATACAGTTCTTTAAAAAATAAATACAATTAAAATTAAATTAAAAAGTAAAACAAGATTAATTCATTGTTTTTTAAAAAGTGAACAAAGATAAATAAATACTTAACAAGTACTTGTTTTGGCAAGACATAACAAGGAAAAGAAAAGAAAAATGAAAAAATAATTACAAAATTGTTCATTCCAATAAATGTTTATTATATTTCAGGTGCATCTTAATTACAATGTTAAAATATATACTATATATATAATATATAATCAGTAGTTCAATTCAAAGTTCAAAGTTGAAGCCTTATAAACTATATAATTTCTATAGATTCATTGCATGTATAGTGAAATATTTCAAGAATGTATTTCATAATTGTTTTCATATTCATGATGATTATAACTTCCAGTTAATACAAATCCTAACTTCAGTATCTCACAAAATTGGGGAAAATGTTCAATATTCTAAACTCTAATCACCAAAAAAAAAAAAAAAAAAATCTTTCTCACCTTTAATTGGTCTGTTATTCTCAATTAAACCTCTGGAATCAAATAACTTTTACAAAATATTCTAACTAATTAAGATACACCTGTATAGACAGTTGAGGGCCGCCCCTCCACACGCAGGTCCCTGTGATTTGCGGTGAAGGAAGCAGGGGGGCTTTTTGCATGAATAAGCGCATGTAGAATGTCAATTAGTGAATGACAAGGCATTTTATATGACATTTTACGGCTATTGTATTTCTAGCCTCTTCCTGCTCCATCACAGATAAGAATATAATGGCAAATTTCCCCAGATATCAACAATGTCCACCGCAGTTTAATTTGAGTTTATATTTTACTTTTGTTAAATATGTTGTAGAAATTGTTCAATAATGTATTGAACCATTGATTAATTAGTTTTAGTACAAAAACATGCATCAAATTGAATTCAAGATTGTTTTAAAAAGTATAAAAATCATTCCACATAAATGAAAAAAGTGAAAAACATTTTGTAATGTGGGGCTCAAAAGAAAATTCTTCTTAGGGCCCAAATTTAGCCAGGGGCGGCCCTGTGTACATATTTATTTTAAAGATATTTTGACAATTATACCCCAAAGGGAGTAAGCGGTAGAAATGGATGGATGGATATTAATTGTAGAATTACAGCACCTGCAAGCAGCCTACAGTGTTTTATGTTTTATTGTAAAAATCATTAAAATGGTTCAGCACAAAAGCTGGATAGTTTTTGTGTTGCTTTTTATTCCCCTACTGTCCTTAAAACCATGGTACGTTCCGAACTGTGATTATGACGGATCGTAGTAAAGTGGTAATTGGTTAATGTAACCCAGGGGTACTTAACCTTTTTGACCTCGGGGCCTAACTTTTCCACTGCTGAGGGGCCCACTCACTTACTATTGATTTTAATCGTATTTAATAATTATATCTAACCTACTTACAGTTTAACAGGTTAACCTTGGCAAATGATATGAAAGCAAATGTTCATCACAAAGATTATTATCAAGATTAGGTCAGGCTGATTACAAAAATAAATACTAATCAAATCTACTGCAAAAGAAGGGACTCATAAAACCTGCTGAAAAATAATTTTACATACAATTATGCAGTGCTAAAATAAATAAATTATAACTAAATTAATAATAAATCATAATAATTTTCATGATTCCGAAATAACTGTCCTTAAAATTTGAGTTCAAATGAAAATACAGCTTCACCACTTAAGTCATAATTTTTGCACTTAAGAAACTTCTCTATGACTTTAGCTCCAGACTTCTTCTGTTTGTTTGAGATTGTCATTACTGCCACAAGTAGTGGAAAAGTGTATTACAACCGAGGACTGATGTGGCCCATAGAGACCACAGCTGAAAAATACATGTTTTTGGCGGCCCTTTAGGCCTCCCGCAGCTCTCTCAACAATGGCAGAGCTGTGTATACTATAGAGCAGTGGTTCTTAACCTTGTTGGAGGTACCGAACCCCACCAGTTTCATATGCGCATTCACCGAACCCGAACCGTAAGCATAAAATGATGTTGTTATATTAAAGAAATACTAATAAAGATATATTTTACAAACGGAAAGTTACAGGAATGTACACATAATCCCATGTTTACATCTCATTGTGCAACATGTGAATGTTTTAGTGGGAACTAAATGCGATATCTGAAAGGGGTACACATTATTTCCAAAGCAGGACCCCCACCCAGACATACAATACTAGTACACAGCTCATGAAAAACAATATGTTGTAGTCATTGTAAGTGGGCCAAAACACTTATATGAGAAAATAATCTCATGGAATTGACTACTGTCATTTGATTACAATAATAAAACATTTAACTTGTTATTTAGTCAGGTTTGGGACAGGTGTGCTGCAGGTGTGACCACAGTGCATGTGCACGTCTGACGTCGCTCACATGCGCTCCACATGAATGCTCAAGGAGTTTTTGCGTTTGCTCACACATATGGAAAATTAGAAGGAACATTGTTTGGGGGTATGCATAATACATCGACAGGGAGAAGTTTTTGTTTACACGATGAGTCGGGCGTGTCTTGACCTCCGCGGCGGAGGCTCTGCCGAACCCCTGAGGCCGACTCACCGAACCCCTCGGGTTCGATCGAACCCAGGTTAAGAACCACTGCTCTAGAGTATGGCCAGCCTTAGGCCATACTCTCTCTCTCGGTTTCAAAGTTGGAAGCAAACATGGCGCCCTACAGTCATGTGAGGGGCTTTTGACCAACCATCATTTAGGAGATTCTCTGGCCATACTCTCTCTGATTGGTTGAAAAGCCCCTTACGTGACAACAGGGCGCCATGTTTGCTTCCAACTTTGAAACCCAGTTGGCAAGACTCTCTCTATACACGGCTCTAAACAATGGGCCTTGGCTCCATGGTTAGGAAACACTAGAAAACCAACTAGAAATGAGGGCTGATGTCAGCTGATTGGCGACATTTTGCTTCTTTAGCAGGCCCGAGTCAATGTTATCGTTAATAACTGGCGAGAAGAACAAACATGTTAATTATGCTTCTAGATTTGGACTGAGCCGGTGCAGTTCAGTTCATCCTTAATATCGCCCGTGAAAGTCTACTGAGTTAAAGTACCACTGATTGTCACACACACACTAGGTGTGGTGAAATTTGTCCTCTGCATTTGACCCATCCCCTTGTTCACCCCCTGGCAGGTGAGGGGAGCAGTGAGCAGCAGCGGTGGCCGCGCCCGGGAATCATTTTTGGTGATTTAACCCCCAATTCCAACCCTTGATGCTGAGTGCCAAGCAGGGAGGTAATGGGTCCCATTTTTTTTTTATAGTCTTTGGTATGACTCGGTCGGGGTTTGAACTCACAACCTACCAACCACGTTTGTTTCCGTCATACCTGTGTCCAGTGAAGCCAGGCGGGCAGTCACATGACAGCTCACGTTCCGTGCAGTTCCCTCCGTTGAAGCAGGTGTAGTTCTTCACATCATCTCCACATACAGACACAGGGAGCTTGGGCCGCCTGGGCGAGAACAAGCAGATAAACTGCGTGTTTTGTTTGATTCCACAAAAGAAGCTTACAAGTAGAGATGACCGATAATATCGGAAATATCGGCCGATAAATGCTTTAAAATGTAATATCGGAAATTATCGGTATCGGCTTCAAAATTATAGGTATCTGTTTCAAAAAGTACAATTTATTACTTTTTAAAACGCCGCTGTGTACACGGACGTAGGGAGAAGTACAGAGCGACAATAAACCTTAAAGGCACTGCCTTTGCGTGCCGGCCCAGTCACATAACATCTACGGCTTTTCACACACACAAGTGAATGGCATCCACACTTGGTCAACAGCCATACAGGTCACACTGAGGGTGGCCGTATAAACAACTTTAACACTGTTGCAAATATGCGCCACACTGTGAACCCACACCAAACAAGAATGACAAACACATTTCGGGAGAACATCTGCACCGTAACACAACACAAACACAACAGAACAAATACCCAGAACCCCTTGCAGCACTAACTCTTCCGGGACGCTACAATATACACCTCCCGCCACTCCATACCCCCCCACCTCAACCTCCTCATGCTCTCAGGGAGAGCATGTCCCAAATTCCAAGCTGCTGTTTTGAGGCATGTTAAAAAAAATAATGCACTTTGTGACTTCAATAATAAATATGGCAGTGCCATGTTGGCATTTTTTTCCATAACTTGAGTTGATTTATTTTGGAAAACCTTGTTACATTGTTTAATGCATCCAGCGGGGCATCACAACAAAATTAGGCATAATAATGTGTTAATTCCACGACTGTATATATCGGTATCGGTTGATATCGGAATCGGCAATTAAGAGCTGGACAATATCGGAATATCGGATATCGGCAAAAAAGCCATTATCGGACATCTCTACTTACAAGTAATCAGATTATTTGGTAACTATCAAGTAATTTATTCACCTGCTGGACATAAATCCCATGGCTTTCATTCTTTTGCTTAGCGCAGTGTTGCAAAATATCTGTTTGTCACCGGGAATTCATCCCTAAATAGTTACAAGATACAAGCTTTTTTTCCTCCTCCTTTTGACAAATGTACAACTTTGGGACAACAAGAATATTTTTTGAAGCACAGCTGTCACTCATGTTGACATTGGGTGTGTGTTTTTTTAAACAAACACCCGTACATGCAGCGGTAATATTAGCTTTGCTTGGCATTTTGTCGCAAACACAAAAAAAACAAAAGAACATTGTGCATGACATTTTTGAGACAAAGCAGGAAACAAACAGGAAGCACCTGAGAAAAAGTGGAAAGAAAAAAAAAAAGACTTACACTTTTCTGACAACAATGTACCAAGGAATTTCTTCAACCCGTTCACTGGAGAGGAACACAGGGAGAGACGGGGGAAGGAGGTAGAAAGAGACACAAACAAAACAAAGTCAGTTTGATGAAAACTTTACAGCGTGCATGTTCCCAGTGAAGGGAGATGTGCCGCTTGTCTGCTGGCTTGCTTGCAAAGGTTCGAGTGCACGCAAAAAAAAGTCCAAATGCGAGGAGCTGCGTGTTTATGGGATAAATGGTTGGCGGCGTTCCCCTGCCTCTTCTCCGAGGCAAACAGGAGATGAGAGGGAAAGAAAGTGCCGCTGAACCAGCGAGACACCGCAGCAGACGGAGGCCTTTTCTGGCTGACACTAGAATAGAAATTCATCTTCAGACGAGCTTGCTGCAGGCGTAGACAGATATGGAGGAACATAGCGTGTAGCGTAGCATCTTGTCTGTCATGGAGTGGTCCCTCGTCTCAGCAATTTAGCATCATTTATTTGTGTTTACTAACTAACATGCAGTTGCTCCTAAAACTGTTTAGCAGTGACAAAAGAAAAATTGCATATTTCCTCTCCTATTACACAATTTATTGACATTTCATAGGCCTCTCACGATGTAGTAATCAAAATATTACATATACACATCTCCGTGTAATCCGGTTTTACACGAGTGTAAAATGTAATCACAATAATAAACATTTGTAAGTACTGTATATAAAAATAAAACTTTTTCTCAACTGTTGGCCGCAGGGGTACTTATTTGTAATACACTTTTCCACCACTTGTGGCAGTAATGACTACCGTATTTTTCGGAGTATAAGTCGCTCCGGAGTTTAAGTCGCACCTGCCGAAAATGCATAATAAAGAAGGAAAAAAACATATATAAGTCACACTGGAGTATAAGTCGCATTTTTGGGGGGACATTTATTTGATAAAACCCAACACCAAGAATAGACATTTGAAAGGCAATTTAAAATAAATAAAGAATAGTGAACAACAGGCTGAATAAGTGTACGTTATATGAGGCATAAATAACCAACTGAGAACGTGCCTGGTATGTTAACGTAACATTATGGTAAGAGTCATTCAAATAACTATAACATATAGAACATGCTATACGTTTACCAAACAATCTGTCACTCCTAATTGCTAAATCCCATGAAATCTTATACGTCTAGTCTCTTTACGGTAATGTGTTAATAATTTCACACATAAGTCGCTCCTGAGTATAAGTCGCACCCCCGGCCAAACTATGAAAAAACTGCGACTTATAGTCCGAAAAATACTGTATATCAAACAAACAGAAAAAGTCTGAAACTAAAGTCATAGAGAAGTTTCCTAAGCGCAAAAAACATGACTGAAGTGGTGAAGCTGTATTTTCATTTGCACTTTAATTTTATTGAGAGTTTAGTTAGGAAACATATTCATTACTTATTTAGTCTTATTTAGACCTACTCTGTGGCCTAGTGGTTAGAGTGTCCGCCCTGAGATCGGACCCTATACCTCCCTGCTTGGCACTCCGCATCAAGGTTTGGAATTGGGGGTTGAATCACCAAAAATGATTCCCGGGCGCAGCACCGCTGCTGCCTACTGCTCCCCTCACCTCCCAGGGTGTGAACAAGGGGATGGGTCAAATGCAGAGGACAAATTTCACCACACCTAGTGTGTGTGTGACTATCATTGGTATTTTAACTTTAACTTTAGTCTATTTATTTTAGCACAACATAATTGCATGTTAATTGTATTTTTTGTCAGTTATTTTAGTCCCTCCTTATGCAGTATTTTTGGTTTGTACACATTTTTCTAATCAGCCTGACCTAGACTAAGAATTAGGTGTTAAAAAAATAATAATCTTTGTAATTAACACATGGTTTATTTTCATTTGACAAGGTTGTAAACTGTTAGTAGGTTAGATATAACTATTTAATACCATTAAAATTAAGAGTAAGATTACTCATTCAGTGTTGATATTTGAGTGGGCCCCTGTGTAATGGAAAAGTTGGGCCCTGAAGTCGAAGAGGTGAAGAACCCCTGCTGTGTATCGTGTTCCCTCAATTATTGAAGGAGTTCCATTTTGCAAATTTCCTATTATTATCAACCTATTAATCTGTCACACACACGCATAAACACATCAACGCTCTTAAACACGTTGAACACTCTTATGTAATTGTAACATATAAAATATTGGTACTCATGAATGATGATGCTAAATAATTAACTGCATGATGATGATGGTGATGGTGGTGTCAGGGTGGCCAGGGTAATCCAGTCTTAAAGTTAAAGTCACACACACACTACGTGTGGCGAAATTATTCTCTGCATTTAACCCTTGATCACCCCCTGGGAGGTGAGGGGAGCAGTAGGCAGCAGCGGTGGCCGCGCCCGGGAATCATTTTGGTGATTTAACCCCCAATTCCAACCCTTGATGCTGAGTGCCAAGCAGGGAGGTAATGGGTCCCATTTTAATAGTCTTTGGTATGACTCACAACCTACCGATCTCAGGGCGGACACTCTAATCACAAGGCCACTGAGCAGGTGGTTGGCCTACTTTTGCAAAGAACGGGGATATAATTTTAGCAATAATTGGTCCTCCTTCTGGGGCCAAGCGGGCCTGCTGAGGATGGACGGTCTTCACCTTAACCGGGAAGGCGCTATCCCTTTTTATTAGCAACATAGATCACTGTTTGAGTCACACTTGACTAACTACTCAGGACAGACACTCTAACCACTAGGCCCTGAGATAATACTGTGTATAGTAATACTCTTATAGTACTACTAGTAGTAGATAGTAGCTTGTAGCTAAACTCTGTTCTTTTATCATCGCATTGAGGAGATTCACTTTTTCTCCAAATGTATAGCAGCTTGGGTTTTGCCAAGAAGCCTTAGAAGGCGCAGACATTTTGGACAACATCATAGGGATTACAATTCATTTCAAATGTTCTCTAAAAAGCAACAGGTCTGCTGTAGCAAACAAGAGCCACTATGTAGCTGAGCCAATCAGCTGCAAGAGTAGAGAGCACAGTGCTCTGTGATTGGTCCGCCAATAGCGTGCCGTCTATGATGTCACATGGGTAAAGCAGCTTCACTGCTGAATAGACAGCTGGTAATATCAAATAAATGCCCGATTGTAGCTGAGATAGGCTCCAGCGCCCCCCACGACCCCGAAGGGAATAAGCGGTAGAAAATGGATGGATGGATGGGGATGTTACAATACGTGAATATAAACATACCTTTTTTTAATCTTAAAATATGCGATGCACATAAACCGTAGTAAGAGAACAAAGTAGAGAGGGAACACTGTACTATGTACCTCAGGCAAAATCAGAATATTATCGATAGCATAGGGCTGTCCTCAAATAGTCGACGATTTGGCGATTCAATTTGGAGGAGTCTGATTCGACGAAGGACGTCACAGTCAAATCGTCGGACATAAATAACATTTTAACCCTCCCTCCACCCTTCTGTGGAAGGTCGGCGCGTTAATATGTGTTGGGAGGATAAATATCAGAAAGAGATAAATCTTAGTTTCGGCTGTCACTTCAGACTTCATCAGAGCGGTCACTGCTTCCTGGTGTGACGTCACATGTCTAAAATTTTTGCTTCCTCTATTTGGTCAACTTTGATGTCTTCTTGGCGCTGAATGCCAGACCCTCATTAACTGCAGTTTAACCTTTTTTTTATGGTGGACAAAGTCACAAATGAGAGCTTTGTTTTGTTCGCCTTAATGAAAGACCGTATTCCTTTTATAACTACTTTGGAATATTCACCTCTAAGTGTTAAAGCACATCTTTGTGACGTTACGACTACCGGTACTACATACATACTACTTTTAATTTTCCTGAGGGAACTCTCCTGAAGGAATCAATAAAGTACTATCTATCTATCTATCATCACTTATTTATTCCTCCAAAAAAAACACAATAGATTCGACTGATGGAAAAAATCTAAGGAATCAGATTTGACTTAGTTGAGGACAGACCTACTCTAGCAAACGAAAAGAGTGATGCAGGTTGTTATGTCAGGCAAAACATTTGTTAGTACTCTATGTTAGGCTTACTTGCAGCAACGTGGCTAAGATGGTAGAGCGGCCTGCCAGAAACTTGAAGGCTTCCGCATCCTAGTCACTGCCATTGTGTCCTTGAGCAAAACATTTACCCACCTTGCTCCTAGTGCCAGCCACACTGGTTTAAATGTAGCTTAACGTAGATAATGGGTTTTCTCAAAGTAAGGCGCTTTGAATCACTAGAGAAAAAGCCATACTTGCCAACTTTGAGACCTCCGATTTCAGGAGGTGGGGGGGTTGGGGCGGGGCGTGGTTAAGAGGGGAGGAGTATATTGACAGCTAGAATTCACCAAGTATTTCATACACATATATATATATATATATATATATATATATATATATATATATATATATATATATATATATATATATATATATATATTAGAGATGCGCGGTTTGCGGGCACAACCGCGGAGTCCGCGGATTATCCGCAGATCGGGCGGATGAAATTAAAAAAAATAAGATTTTATCCGCGCGCGGGTCGGGTCGGGCGGATTAATTAGATTTTTTTTTTTTTTTTTTTTTTTGCAGGTGGCAGTTAAACCAATTCGGAAATATATATACATAGTTAAATGTTGTTACCCACATACGAAAAACGAGCAGGCACCTGCTGCATATGCCACAACAGAAGAAAAAAAAAGAAAAGAGATGGACACTTTTACGGAGCGGAGAAGGGACGCCTTCTCTCGCTCGAGAGGGCCCCACCGGGAGCCGTAGCTGAGGCGATCCGCGAGAAGGGCCCGACGCACGTCCAGGGTCACTACCGCGCCCACCGCACCGACACCCCGCCTCGTCCGCCTTCGCCGCGGCCGGCGTCACGCGCAGCAGGTAAGCAGCTTACCTGCCTGCCACCCCCGTGGCCGGGGGCTCGTAACATGGGTCACTCCGCGCGCTCCGCCCGCGCAGCTTACCTGCTCGCCACCCCTGTTGCCGGGGGAGCGTAACAGGGGTCACTCCGCGCGCAGTGCGCTCACGAAAGGGGTGGGGCTCACCCTGGTTTATATAGAGAGCAGGACGGTGGCCATGGAAGTCGGAACCCGCTAAGGAGTGTGTAACAACCCACCTGCCGAATCAACTAGCCCTGAAAATGGATGGCGCTGGAGCATGGGCCCATACCTGGCCGTCGCCGGCAGCAAGATGCGCTTGGAGGTGCGCTCAGCGCGGCTCCCATATGATTGCGCACTGGTGTGCGTCTGGGTCGTGACAGCGTGGCACGCGAAAGTCTGTGCTGCATTGGATCAGTCTCCTTTCTTTAACAGGCAAAAGCTTTATAACCTCACCATACCTGCCAACTTTTGAAATCAGAAAAACCTAGTAGCCAGGGTCCAGGGGCCGCAGGCCCCGGTAGGTCCAGGACAAAGTCCTGGTGGAGGGTTCAGGGCTTCGCCCCCCGACGCAAAATTATTATTAGCATTCAGACAGGTTAAAATGTTGCTAAAACCATCACTTTTCTATCAGTCACAGTGACTTTTCAAAACAAAAATATTACAGCAAAAATCATATGGGTTGATTGACATGTTTATTCTGTAAGCTAACTTCAATAGTTTGAAATTATTTTGACAGTTAATGCCAGTTATCCTGTCAACCTTTCACAAGACTTCAATTTGTTAATTGAAAGTATAAACAGTATAAACACTTTTTACAGTAAACAAATAGTAAAACAGTACTAAACAATTCCATAAAAAAAGAAATTGGTGTCATTATTAACTTTCTGTCCAAGCTTGTATAATCTACTGCCTTGTTTAATTGTAAAAAATATTCTGTGCCTAAAATTCACATTTCTATCACAATTATCATACTGTAAACATGGTAAGCTAACTTCATTAAAATTAATAGTCCTGTCAATAGCATGGAATTACAATTCAAATGTAGTTTTTTTGTAAGCCTTTCAAAAGAATTCAAAATATGAAAAATTAATGAAAATTAATTTAAGCCATCAGACACTTGAAAAGTGGCACATCACATCTCTAATGTAATCATTTGAACTTTTCAACAGAAATAGCACTGTAAAAATATTAAGGACATACTTCTGTATTTTGGTAGTTATGCTGTCAACATTTAACAAGATTTCTTCAACTTGGACTTGAAAGCATAAATAGTATAAACACTTTTAACAGTATGTCGTGCTGTGAAATACAGCCGACAGGATTGCGCACCAAACACGAAGCAAGGCCAAAGCCCACGCGCGCATGGTGCAGGAGAACAAAGGACTTCTTTCAACCATCAAACTCATTCGTTAAAAGGACTCTATAGTAATATAAAGCGAATTTTTCTGGACATTATCATGCAAGATAAGTTTATTTTTGGGACCGCGATCACCGCGTAATGATTTTTAAAGGTTGCATTACAAACATTTAACTGTCCCATGTGATCAGCCAGTGCGATTGGAAATCCATGCTCAATTATTGCCTCCGTAAATAAAACTTCGGGCGGGTGCGGGCGGATGGCGGGCGGGTGCAGTTCTGATCAAACGTTACATCGGGTGGATGGCGGATGGTTGACGACTTTCTGACGCGGTTGCGGATGAAATAAATTGCCTATCCGCGCATCTCTAATATATATATATATCCTGAAAATATGCAAACAAAACTGTGTTTGGATAATTGATACTTCAAACTTGCATAAATAAATATTAAGGAATATAACATAACTTGGCTTCTGAGAGCTTCAAAATGTAGTTAATAAAATGCTAAAGTTGTTGATAAACAAGCAATTATTTTAATAATTAAATATGGTCATTTTAAACTTAAATTTAAAATTAATTATTTCAAATATGTTTATTTTAATGTAGAATTCTATGGCTGGATGTAATAAGGAGTCAGAAAAAATAAAAATAAAAATACAATTAATTTTGATGTTTTTAGCAAAATATAGTAAAAATGTATTTAGTTTTTTTTTTTTTTAATTAATAAATATCTATTTATTTTTAGGTAAGATAAACATAATAATACAATGTATCTCTAGTCTGGATGATTTAGTTCTTGTCACCCTGTTGTCCTCCCGTAGTGAAAAAAGGCTGTCCTCACTCAGGTCCGCATGGAGCTGGAGGGGGCGTGGCCTCCAGCTCCGGCTGAAAATCGGGAGATTTTCGGGAGAATATTTGTCCCGGGAGGTTTTCGGGAGAGGCGCTGAATTTCGGGAGTCTCCCGGAAAATTCGGGAGGGTTGGCAAGTATGGAAAAAGCGCTGTATGAATATAATTCACTTAAATCATTTCTATTCTCTTTTGCTATACTTTTTGTTTGTGGAACAGATTATAATGTGCAAAAATATTATTGTCTTCTTTATTTTGCCTGGACTTACTTGCAGAGAGGTCCTGTGTAGTTCTCCGGGCACAGACAGGCATACCTGTCAGGTCCATGCAGGCAGGTCCCCCCGTGTTCACACAAGTGATTTTCACAGATGTCCACCTCCTGCTCGCAGTCCACTCCTGTGTATCCCAGCTCGCAGGTGCACTGGTAGGTGTGCCCATTGACGCTGCAGTTGCCGTGCACACAAGGACTGGAGGCGCACGTGTCAGTGAAGAAGCTACAGTACCTCCCTGCCCAGCCCTCAGCACAGCTGCAGTTGAATGCGTTGAACAAGTCCTGGCACTGCCCTTCATTGAGACACGGGTTGGGAGTACACACGGGCGCCCCGCTGCAGCCCACCAGCACAGGCCTGAGTGATGTCTGGATGAACTGGTGCTCCTGCAAGCGTGGTAGGTTCACCTGAGAGGAGCTGTAATAAGGCAGGGCAATGCCGCCCAGCTCCACTGTCCCCAGGCACCCAGCTAGTGACCACCCTGTGTCAGGAGCCAAACCTCCCAGGAAGATGTCCACTCCGTGCCTGAGGAAGTCCAAGTTTCCCCCTAGACCTGTGGAGGTGCTGGCTTCATCTACTTCATCATCCAGCACCAAGGACCACTGAGACATGTGAGCCCACGGTGCTGTCATGAACAAGTGGACACTGTGCCATTCGCCATCACTGACAGTCCTCACGCTGCTGAGACTCACTGTGGGCGCTCCTGTCTTGTCATCCTCCTCCTCTTTGCTATCTCTGGTGGCACTCTGAAGCTCCATGAAGAGGAAACCGTCCTGGACAGAGAGGGTGACAAAGGCAGAGTCCTTCTCTGCATGGAGGATCGCGGCGTTGCGTTTCCGCGTGCGCAGGTTTACAGAGAGGTTAGTAATGTTGCGAGAAATGTCACCATTTCCTCGATAGACTAGCGTTGTGCTGTCATTCAGGAAAGAGGCATTGGAGTAACCTAGGACAGCAAAAAGATACACGTTAGCTCCATTAAAACTTTTAATTTGGCAGGACACAGATGCCACTGGTTATGGAGGTCTGAACTTGGGAGCCGAGTTGGGACATCAGCGGAGTCGCTCCTGAAGACTGAAGGACCATTGGCTGATCGGAGAGGCCCAATCTGTGTGGGCTAGCAGTAAACAAGAGGTTGCTAATTGACCATGTGAGTTCAGCAGAGCTAAAGACAGGCGTTGTAAGGGACACAGACCCGTTACACCAAAGAACAATATTTGGTAACTCAAGTTGTGTTCAAAATATACCCCAATTGCAACACTATCTTTGAGGCAAGACAACCGTCAAACTAATTATAACGATATATCAAATGCAATATATATATATAACAACATGCAATGTACATTAACTGCACCAATATTGCACCACCTTTAGATGTGTTGCTTTAGCCATGCCATAATGACTGTGATAACTACCACAATGTCAATAGAGCAAACCTCACAAAAGTGAAGTACAGTCGTGGTCAAAAGTTTACATACACTTGTAAAGAACATAATGTCATGGCTGTCTTGAGTTTACAATAATTTCTACAACTCTTTTTTTTTGTGATAGAGTGATTGGAGCACATACTTGTTGGTCACAAAAAACATTCATGAAGTTTGGTTCTTTTATGAATTTATGATGGGTCTACTGAAAATGTGACCAAACCTGCTGGGTCAAAAGTATACAAACCCCGTTTCCATATGAGTTGGGAAATTGTGTGAGATGTAAATATAAACGGAATACAATGATTTGCAAATCCTTTTCAACCCATATTCAATTGAATGCACTACAAAGACAAGAAATATGATGTTCAAACTCATAAACTTTATTTTTTTTTTGCAAATAATTAACTTAGAATTTCATGGCTGCAACACGTGCCAAAGTAGTTGGGAAAGGGCATGTTCACCACTGTGTTACATGGCCTTTCCTTTTAACAACACTCAGTAAACATTTGGGAACTGAGGAGACACATTTTTTAAGCTTCTCAGGTGGAATTATTTCCCATTCTTGCTTGATGTACAGCTTAAGTTGTTCAACAGTCCAGGGATTTCCGTTGTGGTATTTTAGGCTTCATAATGTGCCACACATTTTCAATGGGAGACAGGTCTGGACTAGACTATGAAGCCATGTTGATGTAACACGTGGCTTGGCATTGTCTTGCTGAAATAAGCAGGGGCGTCTATGGTAACGTTGCTTGGATGGCAACATATGTTGCTCCGAAACCTGTATGTGCCTTTCAGCATTAATGGCGCCTTCACAGATGTGTAAGTTACCCATGTCTTGGGCACTAATACACCCCCATACCATCACAGATGCTGGCTTTTCAACTTTGCGCCTATAACAATCCGGATGGTTCTTTTCCTCTTTGGTCCGGAGGACACGACGTCCACTGTTTCCAAAAACAATTTGAAATGTGGCCTCGTCAGACCACAGAACACTTTTCTACTTTGTATCAGTCCATCCTGGATGAGCTCAGGCCCAGCGAAGCCGACGGTGTTTTTGGGTGTTGTTGATAAACGGTTTTCGCCTTGCATAGGAGAGTTTTAACTTGCACTTACAGATGTAGCGACTAACTGTAGTTACTGACTGTGGGTTTCTGAAGTGTTCCTGAGCCCATGTGGTGATATCCTTTACACACTGATGTCGCTTGTTGATGCAGTACAGCCTGAGGGATCGAAGGTCACGGGCTTAGCTGCTTACGTGCAGTGATTTCTCCAGATTCTCAGAACCCTTTGATGAGATGGTGAAATCCCTAAATTTCTTGCAATAGCTGGTTGAGAAAGGTTTTTCTTAAACTGTTCAACAATTTGCTCACGCATTTGTTTACAAAGTGGTGACCCTCGCCCCATCCTTGTTTGTGAATGACTGAGCATTTCATGGAATCTACTTTTATACCCAATCATGGCACCCACCTGTTCCCAATTTGCCTGTTCACCTGTGGGATGTTCCAAATAAGTGTTTGATGAGCATTCCTCAACTTTATCAGTATTTATTGCCACCTTTCCCAACTTCTTTGTCACGTGTTGCTGGCATCAAATTCTAAAGTTAATGATTATTTGCAAAAAAAAAAAAGTTTTTCAGTTTGAACATCAAATATGTTGTCTTTGTAGCATAATCAACTGAATATGGGTTGAAAATGATTTGCAAATCATTGTATTCCGTTTATATTTACATCTGACACAATTTCCCAACTCTTATAGAAACAGGGTTTGTATATTATATATTAATGGCGACCCCAAAAGGGACAAGCGGTAGAAAATGGATGGATGGATGGTTCTATACCATATACCAGGGGTGCTCACACTTTTTCTGCAGGCGAGCTACTTTTCAATTGATCAAGTCGTGAGGATCTACCTCATTCATATATATAATTTATATTTACTTATTTATGTGTTTTTTTTTGTTAACAAGGTAAAGGTGTTTAATGATAATGCAAGCATGTTTAACACGTATAGTTAATATTGTTAATAAATTAAAGGTGTTTAATGATAATGCAAGCATGTTTAACACATATAGTTAATATTGTTAACAAGTTAAAGGTGTTTAATGATAATACAGGCATGTTTAACACATATAGTTAATATTGTTGATAAGTTAAAGGTGTTTAAAGATAATGCAAGCATGTTTAACACATAGTTAAAATTGTTAATAAGTTAAAAGTGTTTAAAGATAATGCAAGCATGTTTAACACATAGTTAATATTGTTAACAAGTTAAAGGTGTTTAATGATAATACAAGCATGTTTAACACGTATAGTTAATATTGTTAATAAATTAAAGGTGTTTAATGATAATGCAAGCATGTTTAACACATATAGTTAATATTGTTAACAAGTTAAAGGTGTTTAATGATAATACAGGCATGTTTAACACATATAGTTAATATTGTTGATAAGTTAAAGGTGTTTAAAGATAATGCAAGCATGTTTAACACATAGTTAAAATTGTTAATAAGTTAAAAGTGTTTAAAGATAATGCAAGCATGTTTAACACATAGTTAATATTGTTAACAAGTTAAAGGTGTTTAATGATAATGCAAGCATGTTTAACACATATAGTTAATATTGTTAATAAATTAAAGGTGTTTAATGATAATACAAGAATGTTTAATACATATAGTTAATATTGTTAACAAGTTGAAGGTGTTTAATGATAATGCAAGCATGTTTAACACATATAGTTAATATTGTTAATAAATTAATGGTGTTTAATGATAATACAAGAATGTTTAATACATATAGTTAATATTGTTAACAAGTTGAAGGTGTTTAAAGATAATACAAGCATGTTTAACACATATAGTTAATATTGTTAGTAAGTTAAAGGTGTTTAATGATAATATGAGCATGTTTATCACATATAGATTCATTTATTTCATGAAGACAAGAATATAAGTTGGTGTATTACCTGATTCTGATGACTTGCATTGATAGGAATCAGACAGTGGTGCTGATAACGTCCGCATTTTCGAATGGAGGAGAAAAAAAGTCCTCCTTTCTGTCCAATCCCACATGGAAGTGGTTGGTTTTTGGCATCTTATTTATCCAGCTTCATACTTGTTTTTTATACACTTTACAAGAAATACATAGGCGGCAAACTCCGTAGCTTGCTAGCTTGTGCACGCCAGCTTTCTGAGACTCTTATTTTGTTAGCGCAGGCAGGATGAAGCAGCGCTTTTATTGTGCAACTGTGCAGTCGGTCTTTGGAGTTTTGACGACAGGTACGGCGCCAGAGTCTGTTGAAATAAAGTGTTTCTCGCCTTCCTGTCGGTAATTTTAATGAGCTGGCAGCAGCCAGCGTCATCTCAGAAGACCCTCGGGTGCCGTAAATGTCAATCAAGTGACGAAAGTGACGTCATAGTGAAGATTTATGATCGCTCATTTTTAGGACTATATTTTAATGCTTGGCTGGCGATCGACTGACACACCCTCCGCGATCGACCAGTAGCTCGCGATCAACGTAATGAGCACCCCTGCTATATACTATCAACCTCCCGGGGACTGCAGATGAGAATTAGCCGTTGGCTACTCCAACAGCATGTGCAGTACAGCGTACAATAGCATGTGCAATGTTGCGTCTAATAGTGTGTGTATTATAGCGTCCAATAGCGTGTGCAAAATAGCATCCAATAGCGTGTGCAATATAGCATCGAACAGCGTGTGCAATAGACCGTCCAATAGCCTGTGCAAAATAGCGTCCAATAGTGTGTGTTAATATAGCGTCCAATAGCGTGTGCAAAATAGCGTCCAATAGCGTGTGCAATATAGCATCTAATAGCGTGTGCAAAGCAGTGTCTAACAGCGTGTGCAATATAGTGTCTAACAGTATGTGCAATATAGCGTCTAACAGTATCTGCAATGTAGCGTCTAATAGCGTGTGCAATACAGCGCGTGCAATATAGCGTCTAACAGCGTGTGCAATATAGCGTCAAATAGCTTGTGCAATATAGCGTGTGCAGTGTAACAACTAACAGCGTGTGCAATATAGCGTCAAATAGCTTGTGCAATATAGCGTCTAACAGCGTGTGCAATATAGCGTCAAATAGCTTGTGCAATCTAGCGTCTAACAGGGGTCACCAAAAATTATGATTATTCAGCTCGACTTTTTCCTCTCGTCACCCCAAACTCAAGCAATAATGCCCCTTTTTATAGTGCCGGCCTCTAATGTCATATGACACATACCACCGTTCTGTAAAGACACACCCACAAACACACTGCGTGACCTTATAGACACATTTATGGCTCCTACAGCTACAATTTGGCACATTTACATTTTATATGGTCATCAATGTGCATTGTCCCATGTAACAAAGATATAACACATGGCGACTTCCTGTCAGGAGTTTTCTTATACATCTACGGACTAGTTATTGGTGTGTCAGTACTGGGAACAGGCAAATGTTTATTTGGAAAAATGTGGTTGTTTATAAATGATTAAATGTTTCTGTGCTTGGCAGCAAATGAGTCACGGGTTGAGGACCACTACTGTTGCTGATAAAGTCAGGCCTTCAAAATAAAAGCAGGGAGGTGAAATTACACGGTTGCACAATCAGGTCTGAATACCTGAATTTTTCAAACGTTTCCTTTTTTTCCAGAAAATCCATCCATCCATCCATTTTCTACCGCTTATTCCCTTTGGGGTCGCGGGGGGCGCTGGAGCCTATCTCAGCTACAAATGTTATTTTCAAATTCCAGGGGGTGACAGGTATCTTTTGACTACACGATGTTTTAGATTGCATCAAGCTAAATCACATTGAAGTGTAAATAGTGTTTTGTCTCACATTCATATCCTTGGTTCAGCATCTTGCACTCAGCCAATGTCGGGCATGGAGACAAGTCGCACCACCTGACCTCTTCACAGCGCCGCCCTGCTGTGCTGGGTGGGCAGGTGCAGTTGAAGTCGTCCCACAGGGCGTAACACATCCCTCCGTTTAAACAAGGGTTCATCTGAAGACGAGACATTAATAAAAGTAGCTTACTGTCAAGTTATTTTGATCCTGTATTCATTATGAGTAACTACATCAGGGATATCCAAAATATGGCCTGGGGGCCATATGCAGTCCACGGCTTTTGTTTATTGACTCGCGGCATATTACAAAATTAAATTAGATATTAATGAGTTACTATATTGTAGGGTTGAACGTAGAGTTGTCCGGTAATGGCTTTTTTTGCCGATATTCCGATATTGTTCAACTCTTAATTACCAATTCCGATATCAACCGATACCGATATATACAGTCGTGGAATTAACACATTATTATGCCTACTTTTGTTGTGATGCCCTGCTGGATGCATTAAACAATGTAACAAGGTTTTCCAAAATAAATCAACTCAAGTTATGGAAAAAAATGCCAACATGGCACTGCCATATTTATTATTGAAGTCACAAAGTGCATTATTTTTTTCAACATGCCTCAAAACAGCAGCTTGGAATTTGGGACATGCTCTCCCTGAGAGAGCATGAGGAGGTCAAGGTGGGTGGGGTTGGGGGGGGGCGGGGTTATGGTGGGGGGTAGCAGGGGGTGTATATTGTAGCGTCCTGGAAGAGTTAGTGCTGCAAGGGGTTCTGGGTATTTGTTCTGTTGTGTTTATGTTGTGTTACGGTGCGGATGTTCTCCCGAAATGTGTTTGTCATTCTTGTTTGGTGTGGGTTCACAGTGTGGCGCATATTTGTAAGTGTTAAAGTTGTTTATACGGCCACCCTCAGTGTGACCTGTATGGCTGTTGACCAAGTATGAATTGCATTCACTGTGTGTGTGAAAAGCCGTAGATTTGTGATTGGGGCGGCACGCAAAGGCAGTGCCTTTAAGGTTTATTGGCGCTCTGTACTTCTCCCTACGTCCCTGTACACAGCGGCGTTTTAAAAAGTCATACATTTTAGTTTTTGAAACCGATACCGATAATTTCCGATATTACATTTTAAAGCATTTATCGGCCGATATAATCAGACTGCTGATATTATCGGACATCTCTCGTTGTACGGTATACCGGTAATGGTATAGTACCACGATACTAATGAATAATTTTCAATACGATACCGTCTCTGAAATGTACCGGTCCCGAACTCGCCCGCGTCAAAGTCACGTCGTGACATTGCTGGTTTTACGAGCAGACGAGCGTGTTTGGTCTCACACAATCACGGAGTACTTACAAGCAGACACAGTGTGTAGACAGAAAAAGGAGAACGGTCGCAATTTGGCTTAAAAACTAAAAATAAAGGTGAAGTTATAACACTGAAACGCCCTCAGGAAGAGGTGCTTTAAGACATGGCTAGCGAGCTAGCGGCTAGCGTCTATCCGCCGTCGGCAGTGTTTGTAAATCACTAATCCTGGTCTCCATGACGACAAATAAAATAAGTTCCCTACAAGTATCATCCCTGCAGGACGAGGAATAGCTAAACATGCTTCACTACACACCGTAGCTCATCGGCATCAAAATGTAAACAAACGCCATTGGTGGATCTACACCTGACATCCACTGTAATGATATCAAGTACTGGCACGTATATAGTCGATACTACTATAATTATGTCGATATTTTTTTGGCGTCACAACATCTTCTTTCGTTTTATGTCCCTGGACACATGAGGACTTTGAATATGACCAATGTATGATCCTGTAAATACTTCGTATAGGATTGATACCCAAATTTGTGGTATCATCCAAAACTAATGTAAAGTATCAAACAACAGAAGAATAAGTGATTATTACATTTGAACAGAAGTGTAGATAGAACATGTTAAAAGAGAAAGTAAGCAGATATTAACAGTAAATGAACAAGTAGATTGATAATTCATTTTCTACCACTTGTCCTTAATAATGTTGACAAAATAATAGAATGATAAATGACACAATATGTTACTGCATACGTCATCAGACTAATTAGGAGCCTTTGTTTGTTTACTTAATACTAAAAGACAAGTTGTCTAGTATGTAGACTATTCTATTTAAGGACAAACTTGCAATAATACTGTAAACATATGTTTAATGTACCCTAAGATTTTTTTGTTATAATTAAGCCAATAATTCATTTTTTTTTGTGGTCCTCTTTATTTAGAAAAGTACCGAAAAGTATCAAAATAATTTTAGTACCGGTACCAAAATATTGGTATCGTTACAACACTACTATATTGTTTAGGGCTGTCTTCAAATAGTCATAGATTCACAGATTCAACTCAGATTAATCTGATTCTACTATTCACAGTCAAATCGTGTTATATTAACTCCCCCGAGTTAAGTACCTGCTGAGGACCCCTTCGTACAGCAGTTCTGTTGGGAAGACAGATCGATTGCGTTCGTCGTGTCATCTTCAAACATTAGTAAAAAAGACTCTTGTGTGCAAACAAGTAGTTTTAGAGACTAAGCGATCATTTTTATATCTGCTTGCAAGAGAGCGATTGCTGCTTCCTGTTGCTGTTTCTTCATTTGACGTCACGTAAAACAGCTGGCGTGTTTCTGCCTCCCACATCTCTTATTATATAACATTTCTGCAAACTAATAGTGTTAGGAGGATGTTTTTACATGACGGATATGCTCGAAGCCCGTTGGTACACACCACCTCGCCCCGGTGGTTAACGATCCTTCCACTGGTTTACATACAAATCTTTGTTACAACTTTTACTTCCTCTATTTCGTCAAGTTTGATGTCTTCTTTTCTACCTTCAAGGTACTCAAAGCGCTTTGACACTATTTCCACATTCACCCATTCACACACACATTCACACACTGATGGCGGGAGCTGCCATGCAAGGCGCGAACCACGACCCATCAGGAGAAAGGGTGAAGTGTCTTGCTCAAGGACACAACGGGCATGACGAGGTTGGTCGAAGGTGGGGATTGAACCAGGAACCCTCAGGTTGCTGGCACGGCCACTCTCCCAACCTCGCCACGCCGTCCCCAACAGAGAACAGAGAACCTCACAAACTGTGGTTCAGCTTTTTTTGAGGTGGAAAAGTCGCAAATCCGAACTTTGTTTTGTTTACTTCTAAAAAATAGTCTATTTAGTTCATGAATATATTTAATTCATCTGGAATATTTACGTATAAGTACTGGTAGTTGTCTGTCTATCTGTGTTAGCCCTGAGGAGGTAGCAACTTGTCCAGGGTGTACCCTGCCCTCCGCCCGAATGCAGCTGGGAGTCCAGTCTCCCGCCACCTCGAAAGGGACAAGTGGTAGAAAATGGATGGATGGATGGAAGTGCTAGACCACATCCATGTAACAATACTGACACGTAGTGACCAGTCAGTATATACACTACTACATATCATATGTTTATTTATAGAGATAAATGCTTTAAAATGTAATATCGGAAATTATCGGTATCAGTTTCAAAAAGTAAAATTCATGACTTTTTAAAACGCCGCTGTACGGAGTGGTACACGGACGTAGGGAGAAGTACAGAGCGCCAATAAACCTTAAAGGCACTGCCTTTGCGTGCCGGCCCAATCACATAATATCTACGGCTTTTCACACACACAAGTCAATGCAAGGCATACTTGGTCAACAGCCATACAAGTCACGCTGATGGGTGGCCGTATAAACAACTTTAACACTGTTACAAATATGCGCCACACTGTGAACCCACACCAAACAAGAATGACAAACACATTTGGGGAGAACATCCGCACCGTAACACAACATAAACACAACAGAACAAATACCCAGAACCCCTTGCAGCACTAACTCTTCCGGGACGCTACAATATACACCCCTGCTACCCCCTACCCCCCACCTCAACCTCCTCATGCTCTCTCAGGGAGAGCATGTCCCACATTCCAAGCTGCTGCTTTGAGGCATGTTAAAAAAAAAAAATGCACATTGTGACTTCAATAATAAATATGGCAGTGCCATGTTGGCATTTTTTTGCCATAACTTGAGGTGATTTATTTTGGAAAACCTTGTTACATTGTTTAATGCATCCAGCGGGGCATCACAACAAAATTAGGCATAATAATGTGTTAATTCCACGACTGTATACATCGGTATCGGTTGATATCGGAATCGGTAATTAAGAGTTGGACAATATCGGAATATCGGATATCGGCAAAAAAGCCATTATCGGACATCTCTATTTATCTTACAAAAATGCCATGGATATGACTGATTGTCGACTATGGGAAAACTCTGACGACAATATAATTATTATTGTGAGATTTTACACTGATTTTCTAAGCTAAGATATCATTGTTTTATTCGGATAGCTAACATTACATTACATAGTTTTTTGTATTTTTAATGCACAAAGTGCATCAAAGCATGAAATTAAATTTATGCGCCTCTCGTAAAAGGTTTGGATACCCCAGAAGTAGATATAACTGTTAACTGTTGTCCACTTACACTGCAGGTATTGTCCCCTGTGCAGCCAGCAGTCACATTCTCCATATGTTGCAGAGGGAATGTTCTCACCGATGTATCCAAACCAAAAAACTGCAACCTCCTGTCGTTTATCCTCAGGTCTTGGATGCATCCTTTAAAATATCCACCAAACACTGCTGTAGCATCGCTCTCCAGCAGACCTCCAACATAGACAGTGTCTCCTGCCTGAACGCCGACTGTACTGACCGCCGCCTCAGCTTGTTGGTCAGCCGCCACGTGCAACGTCATTTGCCCCATCGCCACCTCGACATTCACGTAGTGGACTTCCCCGTCATTGACCACGCTCTCTCCTTTCAGGCTCTCAAAGTCACCGAGCTGAGCTGTGACCACGCCGTCCTCCATCCACACGTGCAGGTACTGGCTGTTGCTGCTGTTGGCCACGGCCAGCAGGAGGCCGTTGGGCCTCCGTGTGCGCAGGAAGAGAGAGATTGAGAGGTTGTGACCCGGGTCATCCGTGACAGTGAAGGCGGCATAGCTGAGGGAGTCCTCATTCCCAAAACGAGCGGTCACATGTTCTGAAGGTGAGGTACAAAACGAAGGAAATGGTAAATTGGCTTTGCTTGAATAGTGATTTTACATTATCACCTCATTCATACATATAAAGCCACAGAACAGGGGCTTAACTTATTTTCATCGTTGGCCACATTGCATTTACGAAAGCCCTCAAAGGGCTGCTTCATGAGGATTTAATGAATTTAAAGGCCTATTGAAACCCACTACTACCGACCACGGAGTCTGATAGTTTATATATCAATGATGAAATCTTAACATTGCAACACATGCCAATACGGCCGGGTTAGCTTACTAAAGTGCAATTTTAAATTTTGCGCGAAATATCCTGCTGAAAACGTCTCGGTATGATGACGTCAGCGCGTGACGTCACGGATTGTAGAGGACATTTAGGGACAGCATGGTGGCCAGCTATTAAGTTGTCTGTTTTCATCGCAAAATTCCACAGTATTCTGGACATCTGTGTTGGTGAATCTTTTGCAATTTGTTCAATGAACAATGAAGACAGCAAAAAAGAAAGCTGTAGGTGGGAAGCGGTGTATTGCGGCAGGTGTTGTGCCGGATAACGCACCCCCGCCGTAGAATGCACCCCTTGACTGTTGTGCCGGATAACACAGCCGGTGTTTCATTGTTTACATTCCCGGAAGATGACAGTCAAGCTGTGGAGAACTGGGACAACAGAGACTCTTACCAGGAGGACTTTGAGTTGGATGCGCAGATGCGGTACCGTGAGTACGCATGCAGCTGCGTCTTCCAAACATTTGATCGCTTGCCCGTACGTGCGTGCCGCTATGTGCATGTCACGTACATAACTTTGGGGACTTTGGAAAATATATGTGCTGTATGAACTTTGGGGAGGTGAACGGTACTTTGGGCTGTGGGATTGAGTGTGTTGTGCAGGTGTTT
Organism: Nerophis lumbriciformis; assembly: GCF_033978685.3. Classification (NCBI taxonomy): domain Eukaryota; kingdom Metazoa; phylum Chordata; class Actinopteri; order Syngnathiformes; family Syngnathidae; genus Nerophis; species Nerophis lumbriciformis. The sequence goes on along the minus strand of NC_084561.2, from coordinate 20,413,588 downwards.
GAGTTGTATTGGCGGGTTATATGGACGGGAGGGGGGAGGTGTTTCTTATGCGGGATTAATTTGTGGCATATTAAATATAAGCCTGGTTGTGTTGTGGCTAATAGAGTATATATATATGTCTTGTGTTTATTTACTGTTTTAGTCATTCCCAGCTGAATATCAGGTCCCGCCCGCCTCTCACAGCATCTTCCCTATCTGAATCACTCCCACTGCCCTCTAGTCCTTCACTCTCACTTTCCTCATCCACGAATCTTTCATCCTCGCTCAAATTAATGGGGAAATTGTCACTTTCTCGGTCCGAATCGCTCTCGCTGCTGGTGGCCATGATTGTAAACAATGTGCAGATGTGAGGAGCTCCACAACCTGTGACGTCACGCTACTCGTCTGCTACTTCCGGTACAGGCAAGGCTTTTTTATCAGCGACCAAAAGTTGCGAACTTTATCGTCCTTTCAGCAAAAATATGGCAATATCACGAAATGATCAAGTATGACACCTGCTATCCCCGTTTAATAAGAAAATCGCATTTCAGTAAGCCTTTAAAAATAGAACAAGCACATTCTGAAAATGTAGAAATCATAATGTCGTTGGGGTTTTTTTTACACTTACATGTTGCGGTTAATAGTACTCTATATTTATATGTCGTTATTTATACTTTCTGTATAAATTATAAATAAATGGGTTGTACTTGTATAGCGCTTTTCTACCTTCAAGGTACTCAAAGCGCTTTGACACTACTTCCACATTTACCCATTCACACACACATTCACACACTGATGGAGGGAGCTGCCATGCAAGGCGCTAACCAGCACCCATCAGGAGCAAGGGTGAAGTGTCTTGCTCAGGACACAACGGACATGGACTAGGTGGGGATTGAACCAGGGACCCTCGGGTTGCGCACGGCCACTCTCCACTGCGCCACGCCGTCCCAAATTATGTGATAATGTTCATCAGTCAGCTCATTGGTGTTCATTTTCAATCTATCAAGATAAAAAAATAATATCAAAATCAAATTACAGGATGTTATTTATGTAGTTTGCTCATTTTTCTCCACTGGTGCTTTAACATCATGTAGTTTATTTGTTTTACATATGTAACATAATCTATAAGCTATTGCGACATTAAAAAGAGCAGTTTCTTTCATTCAAAATGTTCGGCAAATTTTTATACTTCTATACTCATCCCGAATAAAACCTGTTTGCGCGCCTGATCCGATCATTTGACACCCCTGGTGTAACCAATAAAATGCCTCTCTGTATCGGGAGGTGGGGGGGCACTTTGCCGTAAATCCTGAAATATCCTCCCGGGACTGATTATTACAAAGTAGGTATGCACTGGTATGAAAATGTCATATCAGTTATCATCATACTTGCCAACTTTGAGACCTCTGAATTCGGGAGGTGGGCGGGGTTTGGGTTTGGTCGGAAGAGTTAGTGCTGCAAGGGATTCTGGGTATTTGTTCTGTTGTGTTTATGTTGTGTTACGGTGCGGATGTTCTCCCGAAATGTGTTTGTCATTCTTGTTTGGTGTGGGTTCACAGTGTGGCGCATATTTGTAACAGTGTTAAAGTTGTTTATACGGCCACCCTCAGCGTGACCTGTATGGCTATTGATCAAGTATGCGTTGCATTCGCTTGTGTGTGTGTAGAAGCTGCATATATATTATGTGATAGGGCCGGCACGCTGTTTGTGTGGAGAAAAAGCGGTCGTGACGACAGGTTGTAGAGGACGATAAAGGCAGTGCTTTTAAGGCACGCCCCCAATATTGTTGTCCGGGTGGAAATCGGGAGAAATTTGGGAGAATGGTTGCCCCGGGAGACTTTCGGGAGGGGCACTGAAATTCGGGAGTCTCCCGGGAAAATCGGGAGGGTTGGCAAGTATGGTTATCGTGGCCAAAATAGTCACGGTTATCATTATTATCGTGGTATTAAAGCCACTATTTTGCATGTTTTGTGTTTCTCACTGATAGTGTTTTAGTCTTAATATTTTATTTGTTTTGATGACTAAGCTTTTTTGTTTTAAATAATGGTTTGTACTGTCACACTTCACGATTTATTCAACTAAAAAGTTCCTAACAAATAAAATATATTATAGTTCTGCAGCCCTTAAACACATCGTAAAGTCACATTTCTCTCATATTACCTGTTCTAAGAGAGCACAGCTCGTAGGTTAAATGTGCACAATTGGAAATCTTAGTTGCTCAGACAGAAATGTGTTGATATAAGTTTAGATTTGGGTTTGTCAATTTTTAATGGGGAAAGACATTAATGTCTCTTATTTTCATGTTAGCATTTAGATTAGCGAACTGGCAGTCAGTTTGAGAGTAGGAAATTTAAAACACTGTCGGGAGTTTAAGCGCCGTTATTATTGATACCATTTATTAACACAATAAGGATGTTACGATCACTGGTATAATGATATACCACAGTAAAAATTCCTGAAAATTGCAATTTTACTGTTTCAATTATGAATTATCGTAAAACCATGATTGATTTCCACATGTTGAAAAACGTAGTGATTTTGCTCATTTTCTAAAAAATCAGCTACTATGCTATTTGCAAGCTGGTTAAATGCTGGCATGAATACAAGACACATGAATGTTTAAAAAAAAAACTAGGTCAAAAGATTTCAGTGTGTATGAGTACTTTTTGAGCAGATTCAACAACACCGTGTTAATTATGATAACCGTGATAAAAATGTTAATATCGTTACATCCCAATTGTAAAATTGCCCCTTCATTTGAATATTACATGTGTTTACCGAAAAACTGATGGGAAGTTTTCCTTGGAATCGGAAGTCAAAGTGACATATTTTAGGTCAGCTATGGTAGAATTCAATTTGAAAAGGTATTTAATAACAAAAAAAAAACTTTGAATAGCTATTACAGTGATTCTCAAACTGTGGTGTGTGTACCACTAGTGGTTAGCGGGTTTCATCTAGTGGTATGCCAAATAATCATTTGATAAAAGTACAGTGTTTTATTTTTCCTGTATTCAAACACAGTGTTATTGTTCAAACTGTGTGTAATGTTACAGTAGCCAAAACATTAAATGTACTTGTTAAATAAAGCCTCTGCCAGGTTTTTAATGAATACTTATGCCTACTATGCTACTGTATTTCAATGTTGGAAATAAAAAAATAAAAACCTTTGAGAACCACAGGCTAAATGTTTCAAATAATATTGCGTTAATAACTGTGTTTGCATGCATCAACTTTTTTCTGTCAAATTTCAGATACATTTATCAAGAAATAAGAAATGCCTATTGACACACATTATTTCCAAGCTTTCATGGGCCAAATCAAATGATATAGCAGGCCAGATGTGGCCCCCAGGCCATGATTTTGATAAATGTGTCATACAAACCCCGTTTCCATAAGAGTTGGGAAATTGTGTTAGATGTAAATATAAACGGAATACAATGATTTGCAAACCATTTTCAACCCATATTCAGTTGAATATGCTACAAAAACAACTTATTTGATGTTCAAACTGATAAACATTTTTTTTTGCATATAATCATTAACTTTAGAATTTGATGCCAGCAACACGTGACAAAGAAGTTGGGAAAGGTGGCAATAAATACTGATAAAGTTGAGGAATGCTCATCAAACACTTATTTGGAACATCCCACAGGTGAACAGGCAAATTGGGAACAGGTGGGTGCCATGATTGGGTATAAAAGTAAATTCCATGAAATGCTCAGTCATTCACAAACAAGGATGGGGCAAGGGTCACCACTTTGTCAACAAATGCGTAAGCAAATTGTTGAACAGTTTAAGAAAAACCTGTCTCAACCAGCTATTGCAAGGAATTTAGGGATTTCACCATCTACGGTCCGTAATATCATCAAAAGGTTCAGAGAATCTGGAGAAATCACTGCACGTAAGCAGCTAAGCCCGTGACCTTCGATCCCTCAGGCTGTACTGCATCAACAAGGGACATCAGTGTGTAAAGGATATCACCACATGGGCTCAGGAACACTTCAGAAACCCACTGTCAGTAACTACAGTTGGTCGCTACATCTGTAAGTGCAAGTTAAAACTCTCCTATGCGAGGCGAAAACCGTATATCAACAACACCCAGAAACGCCGTCGGCTTCACTGGGCCTGAGCTCATCAAAGATGGACTGATACAAAGTGGAAAAGTGTTCTGTGGTCTGACGAGTGTTTTTGGAAACTGTGGACGTCGTGTCCTCCGGACCAAAGAGGAAAAGAACCATCCGGATTGTTAAAGGCGCAAAGTTGAAAAGCCAGCATCTGTGATGGTATGGGGGTGTATTAGTGCCCAAGACATGGGTAACTTACACATCTGCGAAGGCACCATTAATGCTGAAAGGTACATACAGGTTTTGGAGCAACATATGTTGCCATCCCAGCAACGTTACCATGGACGCCCCTGCTTATTTCAGCAAGACAATGCCAAGCCACGTGTTACATCAACGTGGCTTCATAGTAAAAGAGTGCGGGTACTATACTGGCCTGCCTGTAGTCCAGACCTGTCTCCCATTGAAAATGTGTGGCGCATTATGAAGCCTAAAATACCACAACAGAGACCCCCGGACTGTTGAACAACTTAAGCTGTACATCAAGCAAGAATGGGAAAGAATTCCACCTGAGAAGCTTAAAAAATGTGTCTCCTCAGTTCCCATACGTTTACTGAGTGTTGTTAAAAGGAAAGGCCATGTAACACAGTGGTGAACATGCCCTTTCCCAACTACTTTGGCACGTGTTGCAGCCATGAAATTCTAAGTTAATTATTATTTGCAAAAAAAAAATAAAGTTTATGAGTTTGAACATCAAATATCTTGTCTTTGTAGTGCATTCAATTGAATATGGGTTGAAAAGGATTTGCAAATCATTGTATTCCGTTTATATTTAAATCTAACACAATTTCCCAACTCATATGGAAACGGGGTTTGTATAAGAAACGTTATCCATTCAAACACGGAGGATTGAGCATCAAGAGCAATAAGAGTTTAGTGTCTTTCTCAACAGTGTAGTAGGGGGACGTGGGGATGGACTTTTTGTTACATAAAAAAGACACAAAGGATCACCTGATGCAATGAAGTACAACCACATTGTCAAATGAATATATCTCTGACGGCGTCAAACAAATGTCAGCATTGATAGAGCTCTTGTAATGGATGTCATTAGATTGGGAATTGACATTGGCTTGCAATGCAACCTTGGTCACTAAAGAAGCAAATCTCAAAAGTGATGCTGTTTCAGAGTAAAAGATCTGAATCAGGAAGAGGAAACCTGGCCGCCACCAGCCTGCATGTATGAAAATTGTACGACGTCAGCACTTTCCGATACGGGTTGCGCCACTTCAAGTTAGGACATACGGTATGTATACAACGCATGACACGAGACGAGCCACACACACAGTGCGTTTCCGACATGCATGTGAGTGGGCGGCCTCGTCATAGAGTGTGATCACTAATCTGCTTTACAAGACTTAAGAGGCTATACATAACCAACGAGGAAGAACTCGACTATTCAAACATTTACATGTAAGAACAACAGCAGTTAAATATTCAGACTTCATAATCATTTGTTATTTGTGAGATGACAGCTCTTTCTTTTCAACAGTGGGATGTGTCATTACAATATGAACATTTTAACATACTTTCTTGGCAGAATTTTTTTTTCTGGTTTCTTAAGAGCCATGGGATTTTAATTTCAATGTTTGTCTTCTATACGTGTTTGGATTGGGCTATGTCGTTTCCTCACGAAGAAAGATGTCAGTATCCCTTGTATTCATGTTAGCATTTAACCCTTGTGTAATGTTCATATTGTTGTTACTCAGCCAGCGTTTGTGGATCTGATGGACCCGTTGTATTTTGTGGCTTTTAATGCCTCACAATCAAACACTTTTATGTTAAAATACTGAACAGATGTTTACCTTATCCCAATACACATCTGTGCAGTATTTTAACATATAAGTGTTTGATTGTGAGGCAATAAAAGCCACAAAATGCAAAAGGTCCATCAGACCCACAAACGCTGGCTGAGTAACAACAATATGAACGTTGCACGGAAAATTTATTTGCCAGTTTCTGCATCCCACAGGGATTCTTCTTTTGCGTTTCTGCACTTGCGGTTCCCACACAAGGTTGCAACATTGTTTGTCAACACTGTCTGCTCTCATTTTCTCGCACATTTGACCCTCAGATGTTCTCTGTACCTACACTCTGTCCTCCTCCTGTCTAGGCCTGCTGTGTGTGTGTGTGTGTGTGTGTGTGTGTGGTACACAGAACATCAATTTCCACACTTCTTTTAGCCCCAGGTCCAGTGGACCCGGACATCTTATATGTAATAGAAATGTGTAGGGGGGGTGTATGGTGTGTGGTCATTAAATATGTATTCTGATACATGTTCTTCATAGAAAATGAACCAAAGTCAGTGAGTCTCAGTTTGAAAAATTAATTCATTGTATCATTTTTCTTTTAATAAAAAATGAAAACGGGTCCCACAGACCCGAACACCACACAAGGGTTAAGCTAACTAGCCAGCCATTAGCACGCGAGCTTGCCTTTCTCTTAAACGAGCTGTATCACGGGTCTGAGAGTTTATAAAAAGTGTGGTTATCAGTGCCAGTTTTACGATAGTTTTAATTAAAAACGGCAATACTAACAGTTTATTGCTACATCCCCCATTTGCATGATGACCATACTTCTGAAATGTAATCATTTTTAATCCAAAGATTCAGCTGAGAAAACCACAGCCTTCACTTTGGCTTTTGATTGTTTTGATTGATTGAAACTTTTTATTAGTAGATTGCACAGTGAAGTACATATTCTGTACAATTGACCACTAAATGGCAACACCCGAATAAGTTTTTCAACTTGTTTAAGTCGGGGTCCACGTTAATCGATTTACTCTCCCTTTAGCCATTAAACAATGCAACCCTCAACTCACTTGGTCCCAAATATTTCCTAACAACATTGGAATATTATTGCAACAACAAGATTTATATTTGGCGAAAATAACCGCTCTCTTTTGGTTGATAACTTTAGAAAGGGATTTGTGCCTTTTTTTACCAGATTAATTACATGGTTGCTTTAGATTAGATGAATCACGATTAAATGCCATTCATTTTAAATCTATATTGATTGTGTTTCATTTTGCATGTGCAAAAATAATTCTAAAATTATCAAAAAGTTACTTTATAGCACATCAAACTGAGCTACTAAACATGTGTACAGAAGTTTGCGTCTATTAAATGTGCAAAATAGAGGGTGCAATCTATTTAGCGTGTCTCTGTCTTTCATGCATATGCAGAATATATGCAAACTATCAGAACAGCCTACTGGGACTAGATGCAAATGTAATAGATTAGCTCTCCCAGTGTGATTTATTAAGCCTACAACTGTTCTGCATCTTGAAGGTACGTGCAAACTGGCAGTTATACACAAATGTCTGAGAAAAGAGGCGATTGTGATGCAAAGACAGAAAATGGAGAGAGAATACTCTATCTCTCTGTGTGTCAATATATTTGGATTGCCCGAAATAAAAATATTAGACATATGGTCCATTCAGCCATCCATCCATCCATCCATCCATTTTCTACCGCTTATCCTTTTCGGGGTCGCGGGGGGTGCTGGAGCCTATCTCAGCTGCATTCAGGCGGAAGGCGGTGTACACCCTGGACAAGTCGCCACCTCATCGCAGGGCCAACACAGCCATATAATTTAATAATTTTAGAGCTGCTGTAAGACTTGAGGGGCTGATAAAAAAAAAGAAAAAAAGATTTGTTTTGCTGCCTGCTTGCATTTTTTTAATGGCACACACACCTTGGGCGTGCTAAATATATGTTCTGTTGTCTAGATCACACTTTTATTTCACCCGAAGAAGTGGTTCGTATTATATCAGTGTGCTGCATATTCCATAACATAATGAAACAACACAAGTTGGAGCGTTGGAGCATATGATGTCATGTATGTGGAGTGTTTCCATTGGCACAGTAGTACATTATATAGTATAGTATAATGTAGTACACGCAGAAACCTCATTTAAATAGGGCGGCCTGCACCACTTTTGCACTGGCTTAGTAGATCACCCGAAATACGCCCACTAATAGTACTTGCAATTTTTTACTTTGCGCCTGCTATTTATATCTTAGTAGATCAGGCCCAATGTGTTTATGAAACACCTTTAAAGTCATGTTCATGTTAACAATGTTTCGTTTTTTCTCAAAAAAAAGCATGTATGCACATTATTGTGGAGCTGGTACTTATTTTGTGTTATCCATGTGGTATTTTAAGGTGGATGTGTTTCAGTGAAAAGAAAACTCATTCCGGCAAAATCTGCATAATTCTTTATGTTGGTCGACTATTCCATATATTTTTTTGTACTCTAAGTTTTCATTGAAAGGGCCAACGTGCTGTTTAGCGTCTTCCATATTGACTTGTTTGGTTCTGCAGCTAGTAATTCAACTACCCATTTGCACATGCGCAACAGTAAAACTACTTGTACAAATGCATTGCCATAGCTGTTTCAGGGATTTTCATTCTGCAGATAGGTTTATTGCATTACAAAACAATGTTTTTGGATGAATAATGATGATGGATTAGTTACCGCATTCATTTTGACAGCCTGAGCATTCATTTAACAATGTTGTTATTTTGTAGAACAGTTTGCAGTGGTGGATAACTGTATAGACTCATACCTTGAGAGGTTCAAACCATATGCTTGACATACTGTACCAGTATGTACAAACCCTGTTTCCATATGAGTTGGGAAATTGTGTTAGATGTAAATATAAACGGAATACAATGATTTGCAAATCATTTTCAACCCATATTCAATTGAATGCACTACAAAGACAAGATATTTGATGTTCAAACTCATAAACTTAATTTTTTTTTTTGCAAATAATAATTAACTTAGAATTTCATGGCTGCAACACGTGCCAAAGTAGTTGGGAAAGGGCATGTTCACCACTGTGTTACATCACCTTTTCTTTTAACAACACTCAATAAACGATTGGGAACTGAGGAAACTAATTGTTGAAGCTTTGAAAGTGGAATTCTTTCCCATTCTCGTTTTATGTAGAGCTTCAGTCGTTCAACAGTCCGGGGTCTCCGCTGTCGTATTTTACGCTTCATAATGCGCCACACATTTTTGATGGGAGACAGGTCTGGACTGTAGGCGGGCCAGGAAAGTACCCGCACTCTTTTTTTACGAAGCCACGCTGTTGTAACACGTGCTGAATGTGGCTTGGCATTGTCTTGCTGAAATAAGCAGGGGCGTCCATGAAAAAGACGGCGCTTAGATGGCAGCATATGTTGTTCCAAAACCTGTATGTACCTTTCAGCATTAATGATGCCTTCACAGATGTGTAAGTTACCCATGCCTTGGGCACTAATGCACCCCCATACCATCACAGATGCTGGCTTTTCAACTTTGCGTGGATAACAGTCTGGATGGTTCGCTTCCCCTTTGGTCCGGATGACACAATGTCGAATATTTACAAAAACAATTTGAAATGTGTACTCGTCAGACCACAGAACACTTTTCCACTTTGCATGAGTCCATCTTAGATGATCTCGGGCCCAGAAAAGCCGGCGGCGTTTCTGGATGTTGTTGATAAATGGCTTTCGCTTTGCATAGTAGAGCTTTAACTTGCACTTACAGATGTAGCGACAAACTGTATTTAGTGACAGTGGTTTTCTGAAGTGTTCCTGAGCCCATGTGGTGATATCCTTTAGAGATTGATGTCGGTTTTTGATACAGTGCCGTCTGAGGGATCGAAAGTCACGGTCATTCAATGTTGGTTTCCGGCCAAGCCGCTTACGTGGAGTGATTTCTCCAGATTCTCTGAACCTTTTGATGTTATTACGGACCGTAGATGTTGAAATCCCTAAATTTCTTGCAATTGCACTTTGTGAAACGTTGTTCTTAAACTCTTTGACTATTTGCTCACGCAGTTGTGGACAAAGGGGTGTACCTCGCCCCATCCTTTCTTGTGAAAGACTGAACATTTTTTGGGAAGCTGTTTTTATACCCAATCATGGCACCCACCTGTTCCCAATTAGCCTGCATACCTGTGGGATGTTCCAAATAAGTGTTTGATGAGCATTCCTCAACTTTATCAGTATTTATTGCCACCTTTCCCAATTTCTTTGTCACGTGTTGCTGGCATCAAATTCTAAAGTTAATGATTATTTGTAAAAAAAAAAAAAAAAAAGTTTATCAGTTTGAACATCAAATGTGTTGTCTTTGTAGCATATTCAACTGAATATGGGTTGAAAATGATTTGCAGATCATTGTATTCCGTTTATATTTACATCTAACACAATTTCCCAACTCATATGGAAACGGGGTTTGTAGTATATGAAGTGAATAGTCCAAGTAAACTTTGATGTGTTTTTCAATGAAGTTATGATTTGGTCTTGTTTGAATTACACCAAAAAAGGGAAGGACATGGACAAAAAATGTGTAGTATGTCAAAAAAAAAATTCAAATAGTGCATTGATACTTAAAAACCTACCCTTTTCACAGTCCTGCCCCTCGTAAGGCCTTGGACACTGGCACTGGTAGCTCTGCCACAAGTTCACACACTGCCCTTTGTTTTGGCAAGGCACATCCAAGCATCGGTCCCGATGGCTGCAACCAGGGGACACATTCACAGCAGAGTCACTCAGCCACTCCTCGGGGACAATCAGTTGCCAGTTCACAAAAACATCCCGCATGCAGCCAATGAATGCTGGAAGTGTGGAGTCCTCGACGGTGCTTTGTGAGTCCTTGAGTACTCCTCCAATGAAGGTGTTCTGAGGAGGTGACACCAGGCCAGCCATGGTGCTCTGGACTGGGGCCGCCTTGTAACATGACTGGCTCTCACATTTTGCAACGTCCTCCAAGAGTCTGAGACTCAGTACCCAGTTTGTGAGTACTGCCTCAACAGTGTGCCACTTTCCGTCTGTCACTCTGTGTGACAGCTCCAAAGCCCCGATTCGACTTTCTGCTTGGACCCCATCAGAAGCTTCCTTCCTCAGGATGAGATGAAGCCTCCCCTCTTGCAGCTCCAGGCTTAGCAGCAGCCCCCTGATGCCCTGCTGGAACAACATTGCACTGGACAGAGCCGTCTTGAAGCTGAGGGTGATGTTGGATGAGACCTCTGTATCCACAAGGGGGCTCTGTAGCAGCAGGTAGCCACTGCGTTCAAAGGAGAATGTGGTTGGGTTCTTGCACAGGGGTCCGGTGTATCCAGGTGAGCAAGAACAGGTGTAGCCGTGAGTCTCATCCAATAGGAAGGGAGAGCAGGAGCCCTGGTTCTGGCACTCATGGCCGTTACAGCCCACCAACCTCACATCACAGTTTGCACCACCATAAAGGTAACCGTCTCTACGTTTTTTGACACAGTGACAGATGTAGCCCCCATCATGCTGCTCACACCTCCCCCCATTGTGACAGGGGCTGGGATCACAGTGGTCTATGACTTCTTGGCAGAGGGAACCTATGAAAAAATGAAATCACAGAAACATAGTAGTTAAGTCTACAAAACTGCTGATGTAACAGTTGGTTGGGGGGCGCATAATAAATGAAAATAACATAACATAACAAAACATCTATAGTACAATCATTAGTAACAGTAAAGGCTCTATTTTGGCTGTGCAACATTCTCCTGCATCAGTACCAGTAGAGTCGAAAAACAATATGACTCTATATGCTTAATTGTGTTTCATTGTATCCATTAAACCATATCTAATCGTATTTACAATCCGCAAAGTATGCAAAAACACAGTTTAAACATCACAAAATGCCACAAATTCAGTGAGCCATTTTGAATATTCCGCTCCGAATACCTTCGTCTATTTCCGTAGATTGATGTCACTGGAGTAACGCTTCTGCACTCTAAACGACAGGAAAGTAAAGCATGCATTAGCACCTCCGTGTTGGCCTGAGAGAGAAACAGGCGGACTCTGGCTATATTCTTAAGATGATAAAAAACAATTTTTGTAATATTTTTAATATGTGGGATAAAAGTCAATTTGGAGTCAAAAATCGCACTCAGATTTTTTTGTAATGTTGGTAAAACTTTCTCCCTCTGGTCTTCAGGACCTATAACTAAAACCTCGGTTTTGTCCTAGTTGAGCTGTAGGAAATTCACTGCCATCAATGACTTGATACCAACAATACAGTTAAAAAGGGTCCTGTGTTTTTTGTCATAAAAAAATACAATCATGTGTGCTTACGGACTGTATCCCTGCAGACTGTATTGATCTATATTGATATATAATGTAGGAACCAGAAATATTAATAACAGAAAGAAACAACCCTTTTGTGCGAATGAGTGTGAATGAGTGTAAATGGGGGAGGGAGATTCTTTGGGATGGTGCACTAATTGTAAGTGTATCTTGTGTTTTTTATGTTGATTTAATAAAAACAAAAAAAATATATATATTTTTTTAAATTTATTTTTTAACTTATTTTTAAATTTCTTGTGCGGCCCGGTACCAATCGATCCACGGACCTGTACCGATCCACGGCCCGGTGGTTGGGGACCACTGCTATAGACCATATTATCAGATTAGTCATAATGGAAATACGCAAACATTAGACAGAGATGTGCTGTAGGACATGAACACATATGTTTTTCTTTTTTTCATGCATTCTAAGTTGTAAATAAATACATACATAAAAAGTCCGCTAACAAAGTAGTAATTAGGGGCTCTCTATTTTGCTCACAATACTCTCTAAATTTCATCCAAAACCTGGAAACAATATTGTTTATACACATCCTAACCTGAATGATAACCAAATATTAGCAATGTTGTTATTATAAGATATTATAACACGCTTCCGTCAGTCTACCCCAGGGCAGCTGTGGCTATGAAAGTAGCTTACCACCACCATGTGTGAATGATTGATGGGTTCTACATGTAAAGCGACTTTGGGTACTTAGAAAAGCGCTACATAAATCCCAGGTATTATTATTATTATTATTATAAGCGCTTAAGCAGACAAACTATTTTTAGTGCCACAATGATACAGATAGTTACGTAGTCCTTTGCTGCTTTTACTCCCGCCTCATCGCGTCTCGTCTTGTCAAAGTTATTCTACATCAGGGGTGCTCACACTTTTTCTGCAGGCGAGCTACTTTTCAATTGATCAAGTCGTGGGGATCTACCTCTTTCATATATATAATTTATATTTACTTATTTATGAAATATATGTTTTTGTTAACAAATTAAAGGTGTTTAATGATAATGCAAGCATGTTTAACACATATAGTTAATATTGTTAATAAATTAAAGGTGTTTAATGATAATACAAGCATGTTTAACACATATAGTTAATATTGTTAATACATTAAAGGTGTTTAATGATAATACAAGAATGTTTAATACATATAGTTAATATTGTTAACAACTTAAAGGTGTTTAAAGATAATACAAGCATGTATAACACATATAGTTAATATTGTTAACAACTTAAAGGTGTTTAAAGATAAAACAAGCATGATTATCACATATAGTTAATATTGTTAACAACTTAAAGGTGTTTAAAGATAATACAAGCATGTTTAACACATATAGATTCCTTTCTTTCATGAAGACAAGAATATAAGTTGGTGTATTACCTGATTCTGATGACTTGCATTGATAGGAATCAGACAGTCAATCAATCAATCAATCAATCTTTATTTATATAGCCCTAAATCACAAGTGTCTCAAAGGGCTGCACAAGCCACAACGACATCCTCGGTACAAAGCCCACATACGGGCAAGGAAAAACTCACCCCAGTGGGACGTCGATGTGAATGACTATGAGAAACCTTGGAGAGGACCGCATATGTGGGTAACCCCCCCCCCCCTCTAGGGGAGACCGAAAGCAATGGATGTCGAGTGGGTCTGACATAATATTGTGAGAGTCCAGTCCATAGTGGATCCAACATAATAGTAAGAGTCCAGTCCATAGTGGGGCCAGCAGGACACCATCCCGAGCGGAGACGGGTCAGCAGACAGTGGTGATGATAACGTCCGCATTTTCGAATGGAGGAGAAAAAAAGTCCTCCTTTCTGTCCAATACCACATGAAAGTGGTTGGTTTTTGGCATCTTATTTGTCCAGCTTCCGTACTCCTTTGTATACACTTTACAAGAAATACATTGTCGGCAAACTCCGTAGCTTGCTAGCTTGTGCACGCCAGCTTTCTGAGACTCTTATTTTGTTAGCGCAACTGTGCAGTCGGTCTTTGGAGTTTTGACGACAGGTACGGCGCCAGAGTCTGTTGAAATAAAGTGTTTCTCGCCTTCCAGTCGGTAATTTTAATGAGCTGGCAGCAGCCAGCGTCATCTCAGAAGACCCTCGGGTGCCGTGAATGTCAATCAAGTGACGAAAGTGACGTCATAGTGAAGATTTATGATCGCTCATTTTTAGGACTATTTTTTTAATGCCTGGCTGGTGATCGACTGACACACACTCCGAGATCGACCGGTAGCTCGCGATCGACGTAATGAGCACCCCTGTTCTACATTATAAATCATGCCTCTCATCTGGATAATAGTAGGGTTCAGCCATGAATCTAGAGGTTGTTCATTAGTGATATTCAATGTATACATAGGGCGACAAACACAACAACGATGGTGTCTGCAGGGAGACTTTTCCTTGTTAACCCTTCATGTGGATCAAGATTAATCATTAATCCAAACGGGAAGATATGGACGTCATATCAGTCGTCATCAAAGTAAGAGCAAACATTGTACAGTAAGCTATTGTTTTATTATGTTTGTATTTCTTGTTTAGCACTTAGCAATACTGCTACATGATGCTATAGTGTTTCATTAAAGCTGGATTTGTATAGCAGACCTTCTAAAATTTGTAGCTCACCCTCCTTATATTCAGAATCCACAATATATAGTTCTGGATCATAGTTTTTCCCAAAGTAATTGTTGTTGGCTCTCACAAAATCCAAATGATTTGCATTGTTGTTAGTGGGGAAGGCATCTGTGGTTCCCACCTCTAAGTCACGTGACCACGTGACTGGCTTCCTCATTCTCTCTCAAAATGATTCGAGAATCTCTGAGATTTATACTATTTTTTTATGATATCTATTTACTGGCAAACTTGTCCTGAATCAGATATATATGATAATAACTTCAATATAGAGGTAACTTGTTTTTCCACTCTACTGGTACTTTCAGTCTGTCGCTGCTCGCACATTCTGGGTGAAGCGACACTTAAATGTGGGCGTTCCCTTATAAATCTGACCTTTCTCGTATTCTCCCAGCAACCTAAGTAATTTTGATCTTGCGCGCCCCTGAGACTGGAATAAGTCCAGCACCCCAAACAGTTAATTGAAGTTTGGATGCAGTGTACATGACACTTAATAAAATGACAAAAGAAACTTCCAGAAAGTTATCAAATCTATTCTCATCGCTTTAACTGACACACCTGGAAACTTCCATTGAGATGAAGATAAAAAGACTATGTCACTCTGTGACATAGTCACAGAGTATTTAATCAAAAATACATATTTAATGTAACATCTATCAATTGATTCCATTGATATTTGTTTACGCTCCCCTTGCAAAGAGCTGCAAACACACAATCAGCTGTCAAGCTCTCTGACACGTCACAGTTTCACAAACACATGACTCTAAACATCACGAATAATAACACCAGGGTGATTATAATAACAAGTAGAGATGTCCGATAATGGCTTTTTTGCCGATATCCGATATTCCAATATTGTCCAACTCTTAATTACCGATTCTGATATCAACCGATACCGATATATACAGTCGTGGAATTAACACATTATTATGCCTAATTTTGTTGTGATGCCCCGCTGGATGCATTAAACAATGTAACAAGGTTTTCCAAAATAAATCAACTCAAGTTATGGAAAAAAATGCCATATTTATTATTGAAGTCACAAAGAGCATTATTTTTTTTTAACATGCCTCAAAACAGCAGCTTGGAATTTGGGACATGCTCTCCCTGAGAGAGCATTAGCAGGTTGAGGTGGGCGGGGTTGAGGTGTGGGGGGGTAGGGAGTAGCGGGAGGTGTATATTGGAGCGTTAGTGCTGCAAGGGGTTCTGGGTATTTGTTCTGTTGTGTTTATGTTGTGTTACGGTGCGGATGTTCTCCCGAAATGTGTTTGTTATTCTTGTTTGGTGTGGGTTCACAGTATGGCGCATATTTGCAACAGTGTTAAAGTTGTTTATACGGCCACCCACAGTGTGACCTGTATGGCTCTTGACCAAGTATGCTTTCCATTCACTTGTGTGTGTGAAAAGCCGTAGATATTATGTGACTGGGCCGGCACGCAAAGGCAGTGCCTTTAAGGTTTATTGGCGCTCTGTACTTCTCCCTACGTCCGTAAAAAGTCATAAATTTTACTTTTTGAAACCGATAATTTCCGATATCACATTTTAAAGCATTTATCGGCCGATATCGGACTGCAGATATTATCGGACATCCCTAATAACAAGTCAAACAAAGTTTAATCTACCGAAGTAGCTATTGTAGCGTGCATAAGTTCACGTGACAAGCACTGCCTGGATGGATACAAATGTTTCAAATTTAAAGTGTTATCTTTACCATGGATGTCAACGACATCCACAAATGTTGGTAAGACTCCATAGGCCAGTTTTCAAGGAAAAAAGACGTCACGGCAAAGTGCGCCTCATTAGTAATGAGCCTGCCATCATCGACACTTAAGCACTTTTGCCTAACTTACGTGGGGAGGGCATGTTCGCTGGCTGGATGGGAGTATACGAAAAGGAGAAGTGGGTAACTTCAAGCGTGTAAAAACACTTAAGCGCAAAACGGGAGAATGGGGCTCTAAGTGAACACGAAAGACAAAAGTATTCAGTCATAGTTATTGATTCATTAACTAATCAGTCAAGAGTTATGTGCACAAAAACACGACCTTACTTGAAACTTGAGACTCACTCGACAAAAGTCGAAAAATAAGTAATTTGGGTAACACTTTAGTGTGGGGAACATATTCACCATTAATTAGTTGCTTATCAACATGCACATTAGTAACATATTGGCTCTTAATTAGTCATTATTAAGTACTTATTAATGCCTTAATTCTGCATGGCCTTATTATACAACCAACCCTAACACTCTAACCAAGTGGTTCTTAACCTGGGTTCGATGTAACCCTAGGGGTTCGGTGAGTCGGGCTCAGGGGTTCGGCGGAGGTCAAAACACACCCGACTCATCGTGTAAATAAAAACTTCTCCCTATCGGCGTATTACGGATACGGCAACAGCAGAAGTCACACTGATTTGCAGGTGTGTAATTTGTTGTGAGTTTATGCACTGTGTTGGTTTTGTTCTTTGAACAAGGTGATGTTCATGCACGGTTCATTTTGTGCACCAGTAAAAAAACATGGTAACACTTTAGTATGGGGAACATATTCACCATTAATTAGTTGATTATTAACATGCAAATTAGTAACATATTGGCTCTTAACTAGTCATTATTAAGTACTTATTAATGCCTTATCGGCATGACCTTATTATAAGCCTAACCCTCTAGCCCTGGCCCTAACCCTCTAACCCTAACCAAATAACTCTAAATTAAGTCTTTGTTACTCAGAATATGTTCCCCTAGTGTCCAAAAAACTCTAAATTAAGTTTTTGTTACTCAGAATATGTTCCCCTAGTGTCCAAAAAACCCTAAATTAAGTCTTTGTTACTTAGAATATGTTCCCCATACTAAAGTGTTACCAAAAACATATAATAACTTTGTCTTGAATTTGAAAAAAAAAAGGAGGGTTCGGTGAATGCGCATATGAAACTGGTGGGGTTCGGTACCTCCAACAAGGTTAAGAACCACTGCTCTAACCCTAACCAAATAACTCTAAATTAAGTCTTTGTTACTTAGAATATGTTCCCCTAGTGTCCAAATAACTCTAAATCATGGGTGTCAAACTCTGGCCCGCGGGCCAAATTTGGCCCGCTGTGTAATTTCACTTGGCCTTTGAGGCGATATCAAATTAACACTAAAGCTGGCTCGTCGATCCTCCCGGGAGTCTTCCTGCCAGCCAGCCTGCCTGCCAGCCAGCCAGCCAGCCAGCCAGCCAGCCAGCCAACCGGGTGCTGGCCCAGTCACATAACATGTGCGGCTTCTGCACGCACACACATTAGAATGCAACACATACTTCAACAACAGTGATACAGGTTACACTGAGGGTAGCCGAATAAAAAACTTTACGCTACAAGGTGTGTGTGTGTGTGTGTGTGTGTGTGTGTGGGGGTTGGTGGTAGCGGGGGCGTATTTTGTAGCGTCCCGGAAGAGTTAGAGCTGCAAAGGATTCTGGGTATTTGTTCTGTTGTGTTTATGTTGTGTTAAGGTGCGGATGTTCTCCCGAAATGTGTTTGTCATTCTTGTTTGGTGTAGATTCACAGTGTGGCGTATATTTCTAACAGTGTTTAAGTTTTTTATACTGGCACCCTCAGTGTAACCTGTATCGCTGTTGATGAAGTATGCGTTGCATCCGCTCGTGTGTGCGTACAGAAGCCGCACGTATCTTGTGACTAGGTCTGAACGATGTTAGAATGGATGAAAAGCGGACGTGACGATAGCTCGTAGAGTACGTTAAAGATTAATTTGTTCAACCTTGGCCCGCGGCTTTGTTCAGTTTTAAATTTTGGCCCACTCTGTATTTGAGTTTGACACCCCTGTTCTAAATCAAGTCTTTGTTACTTAGAATATGTTTCCCATACTAAAGTGTTACCATAATTTGTGTACCCACTACATAACAGAAGAAAAATATTCCTCTATATATAGTTGAACAGTGTGTTGTGCACTTCTTGTATCTAATAACTAGTACAAATTAGCTAGGTAAGCAAGCATCTATAGAAACAGTGAACAATCCCCTTCTTTCTAGTTATACTCTTAGACTGAATGTACCATGTACCATGAATTGATTTACGTGGTACATTCTTAAACAAGTTGAACAACTTATTCAGGTGTTACCATTTAGTGGTCAATTGTACGGAATATGTACTGAACTGTGCAATCTACTAATAAAAGTTTCAATCAATCAAAAACTAGATTCTATTAGCTTGCACGAAACAATACCAAGCAAGTATTTCCACAATACTCAGAATAGCCACTTGACTAGTCCACGTGGTTACTTGCTTAACTCACCCCCATTCTGTAAAGTATTATCCTCTTACCATTGCTTATCGTGTTTGTATACAGTATATTTACAAAACTAGTCAAATAACAAGTATCCCCCTTATGATAAGCAGACATCAGACTTGCTTTACACATTTAAGGAAAAACAGCAATTACTAAAAAGAAGCCATTACCTGTTCCAAGCAACAGAATGGCCCATACCCATGGTGTGTGCTTCCGCATCATCTTGTCACTCTTTCCCCCAGAGATGCCCCACAAACTCGTTTAAGTGCACCATATCAGTGAGAGTATGAACAGGCCGTCCCAGAGGAGGTCTGCTCCTTGTCTGCTTCTCTGCACCCGCGCGGGGCTGAATAGTTGGGGACCGGCAAAGCCAGATCCTGAGGATTAAACTAATGCTATTTGGCCACCTTACTGAGTCAGAGCCACAAGCAGGGAGTCCAATTTAGTACACAGCACCTTCAATAGCAGCTCACAGATTTACTTAAATTCATTGCAAAATCCAAATCGTTTTGTGCAAGACGCAATAACAACAATCAGCTTTTGTAATTCAGGCACATGACAGGAAATAAGCCTGAGCACTGGCAATATCCTGTAGGTATTTATCACAAACACTATTGGCATAACTACTATTACTAATAATATTCTCCATTTCTAAATCCTTCAATATTACATAACCCTATCTATGGAATTATAACATTTTGAATTTCTCATTTCTTTTCCCTATGCTCACGCTGTGATTTGGCATCCTGGCCTGCAGAAGGCTCAGGGACTTACCTACCATTGTGTAATGTCATCAATGGAACACGCTGAAGTAATCACACTATTCATCACAATAGACTACCTGTTGTTCCTGGAGGACAGCTGCAGATGTAGCCTGCAGCGTGCCGCGGGTCATAGTGTTCAGGCAGCAGAGGGTCGCTTCCAAAAAGGACCTGCCATGACCTCTCAATGCAGCGGCCTCCGTTTAAACATGGGTTACTGCCACACTCGTTGATGTCTATTTCACACAGACGTCCCTCAAACCCTAATGTAAAGATACATTGGCATTATTGATATTGTTTGTAGTGTCATGACCTGTCACTTTTTGGGGTGTATTTCTGTTGTTTTGAGTTTACTTCCTGTTTAGCGCTCTTATTTTGTTCTTACTTCCTGTTGTGTCCTGGTTAGCTCGCAGTAACTTCACCCCTGCTTCCTGTTTTTTTCTTTTCACTTGGAGATGATTAGCAATGGTGTTTTTCACCTGCCACTAATGCATACTTGCCAACCTTGAGACCTCCGATTTCGGGAGGTGGGGGGTGGTTTGGGGCATGGTTAAGAGGGGAGGAGTATATTTACAGCTAGAATTCACCAAGTCAAGTATTTCATATATATATATATATATATATATATATATATATATATATATATATATATATATATATATATATATAATAAATGACTTTCAGTGAATTCTAGCTATATATATATATATATATATATATATATATATAAAATAAATACATATATATATAGCTAGAATTCACTGAAAGTCATTTATTTTTTATATATATATATATATATATATATATATATATATATATATATATATATATATATATATATAATAAATGACTTTCAGTGAATTCTAGCTATATATATATATATATATATATAATAAATGACTTTCAGTGAATTCTAGCTATATATATATATCTATATATATATATATATATATATATATATAAAATAAATACTTGAATTTCAGTGTTCATTTATTTACACATATACACACACACATAACACTCATCTACTCATTGTTGAGTTAAGGGTTGAATTGTCCATCCTTGTTCTATTCTCTGTCATTATTTTTCCAACCATGCTGAACACCCTCTCTGACATACTTGCCAACCCTCCCGGATTTTCCGGGAGACTCCCGAAATTCAGCGCCTCTCCCGAAAACCTCCCGGGACAAATTTTCTCACGGAATTCACGCCGCCTCCAGCTCCATGCGGACCTGAGTCCGCTTTCCCACAATATAAACAGCGTGCCTGGTTTCTTATGTGGGTTTATTGTTAGGCAGTTTCATTAACGTCCTCCCAGCGCGGCAACAACACACAACAACAGCAGTCACGTTTTGTCTACCGTAAAGCAGTTTGTCTGCTGTAAACAGCAATGTTGTGACACTCTTAAACAGGACAATACTGCCATCTACTGTACATGCATATGAACATCTAGGGCTTTTAGAGAGTGCAGTGCACAACTGCGCACTCAACAAGGAGACGAAGCAGAATGCATCATCAGAGAGGGTGTTCAGCATGGTTAGAAAAATAGTGACAGAGAATAGAACAAGGATGGACAATTCAACCCTTAACTCAACAATGAGTAGATGAGTGTTGTGTGTGTGTATGTGTGAAAATAAATACATTTCTCTTAAATATACATAGTATATATAATAAAATAAATATATATTTATAGCTACAATTCACTGAAAGTCAAGTATTTCTTATATATATATGAAATACTTGACTTGGTGAATTCTAGCTGTAAATATACTCCTCACCTCTTAACCACGCCCCCAACCACGCCCCCGCCTCCCGAAATCGGAGTTCTCAAGGTTGGCAAGTATGCTCTCTGATGATGCATTGCTGTGTGGCACGCACAAAAGTGCTTTCATCAAATGCACTAGAGTCTGGAATCTTCCATCTCTCCCTAGCATGGCCCAAAACCGGTCAATCTTTGCTTCCTGAGGAAGATCTTCACTGTCAAGCACTTGGTACTCCACTACTTCTTCCCGGAGGCTATACAGGTCCAATCGCAGCTGCGGCTTGGAACTTACAAGCGTATTTCTTCATCTTACTCATCGCCGGCGTCGCCATGGCTGTATCTTCCTCGTTCTTCTGCTTCGCCTCCTTGTTGTGTGCGCAGTTGTGCACTCTCTAAAAGCCGTAGATTTTATAACGTGATTGGGCAGGACTCAGGTCCCCATGGCGCTGGAGGGGGCGTGGCCTCCAGGGAGATTTTCGGGAGAATATTTATCCCGGGAGGTTTTCGGGAGAGGCGCTGAATTCCGGGAGTCTCCCGGAAAATTCGGGAGGGTTGGCAAGTATGCACTAATGATCACCACAGGACTTTATAAGACAGTCTCACAGGTTAGCCATTGTGGGATTATTGTTGGAGTCATATATAGTAACTCCATTTGCTATTCTTTTTGTTGTGAGCTCTTTTTAAAATTTAGCCCGATATGCACTGCTATTGCTGTGCTTTTCTGTACGTTTCCCTGCTGTACCCTACTTTGGTTTTGTACATTAAATACTCTTTACAACTTTAGAACTACCGCTACAACAAGCAGAACGTAACACTTAGTTGATGTAATGGTACTGCAATGGTCCAAACCATGCTTTTGCCTTTAAAGAAATAATCATTGGGTTGATGTAATAGCATAATCGTCAAATTGTGGATGGAAAAACATGAAAAGCAAAACAAATATGTTTAGAAATACAAATAACGTTTTTCCTGTTGTTACTTTTTGTCATTTTTTGGCTGTCACAAACAAAGATGCCAGCAATCACAGATGTAATTACCCTGACTGTCCTTACAGGTGGTGCTGTTGAAGCAGGGATCTGTGAGCGCATTTAGTTAGGGGAAGGGCCCGTAACGGCATTCCCTGCTCCTTGAGAAGAGCGATACATAAACTATGTTGCCAAAAGTATTTGGCCACCTGCCTTGACTCACATATGAACTTTAAGTGCCATCCCATTCCTAACCCATAGGGTTCAATATGATGTGGGTCCACCTTTTGCAGCTATTACAGCTTCCACTCTTCTGGGAAGGCTGTCCACAAGGTTGCGGAGTGTGTTTATAGGAATTTTCCACCATTCTTCCAAAAGTGCATTGGTGAGGTCACACACTGAGGCCTGGCTCTCAGTCTCCGTTCTAATTCATCCCAAAGGTGTTCTATCGTGTTCAGGTCAGGACTCCGTGCAGGCCAGTCAAGTTCATCCACACCAGACTCTGTCATCCATGTCTTTATGGACCTTGCTTTGTGCAGTGGTGCACAGTCATGTTGGAAGAGGAAGGGACCCGCTCCAAACTGTTCCCACAAAGTTGGGAGCATGGAATTGTCCAAAATGTTTTGGTATCCTGGAGCATTCAAAGTTCCTTTCACTGGAACTAAGGGGCCAAGCCCAACTCCTGAAAAACAACCCCACACCATAATTCCTCCTCCACCAAATTTCACACTCGGTACAATGCAGTCCGAAATGTAGCGTTCTCCTGGCAACCTCCAAACCCAGACTAGTCCATCAGATTGCCAGATGGAAAAGCGTGACTCATCAGTCCAGAGAAGGCGTCTCCACTGCTCTAGAGTCCAGTGGTGACATGATTTACACCACTGCATCCCACGCTTTGCATTGGACTTGGTGATGTATGGCTCAGATTCAGCTGCTCGGCCATGAAAACCCATTCCATGAAGCTCTCTGCGTACTGTACGTGGGCTAATTGGAAGGTCACATGAAGTTTGGAGCTCTGTAGTAACTGACTGTGCAGAAAGTCTTTGCACTATGCGCTTCAGCATCCGCTGACCCCTCTCTGTCAGTTTACCTGTCCTACCACTTGGTGGCTGACTTGCTGTTGTTCCCAAACTCTTCACTTTTCTTATAATAAAGTTGACTTTGGAATATTCAGGAGCGAGGAAATTTCACGACTGGATTTGTTGCATGCTGGAAATCACTGAGAGCGGCCCATTCTTCCACAAATATTTGTAGAAACAGTCTCCATGCCTAAGTTCTTGATTTTATACACCGGGCCCAGTGATTAGGACACCTGATTCTCATCATTTGGATGGATGGCCAAATACTTTTGGCAATATAGTGTATATCAGTCTATGATGTCTCTTTTTGGAAAAAGAGTATTTAAAGAGATCCGATTACTGACTGAATGTAGTGAAAACGTTACCAAGCAGGCAACACTGATCTTTCCTGCTCTGTCTTTTTATTCCCTGGCAGACCAGGTGCAACATAATGTGTTTAGGGCGAACAAATAGCAGCACATTTTCTTTGTGAATTGACTGGAAACACTAATAACATTCAGTTTTGATCAATATTGTTGGAGAGCTTATCATTGTGGTTGCAGTTCACAGTGGCATATCAACCTGTGGTCGAGCTACATGTATACCCTTTGACAACTCTAGGATTTCCTCTCATGCTCATACCAACCAGCAAACAAAGTCAATAGAAGTATATACCTTTTTAATCACAATATCCAATATTTCAATATGTTAGTGTATGTATGGAAAGTGTAATTTACCTGGCCAGCATTCACAGATGTAATTACCCTGACTGTCCTTACAGATGGCGCTGTTGAAGCAGGGTTCAGAGTCGCACTGTGGCTTTGGGCCTTCGCAGTGTTTGCCAATGAAGGCAGTGTGTGAGCAGTCACAGCTGTATCTGGGACACAATCACATTACATCAACCCTAGTGTAACCAAATTGAGTCCAAATATGTCTTCTTAGGAACTTGGTAATAGGTGTGCAAAGCTTTCGGCCAGTCGACTTACTCGTCCACGCCGTCTATGCACAGAGCTCCGTTTTGGCATGGCTCGTCCTGGCACTCATCTATGTTGATTTCACACCGGTGTCCTTGGTAACCGGGTAGACAGGTGCAAATGAAGCCACCAGCATCGCCGTGGCAACTGCCGGCATTGAGACACGGCTGTGATTGACACTCATCAATCGGGACCTCACAAGTGGCCCCTGAGACAATGAAAGCGAGACAGATATCAGAGGAGAGAAAGGGATGAGCTTTAATGTGGACTGGCTGTGATCATTCGTGCTTTTATACCACAGCAGCTGTGTGCTGGAACAAAAAACACTATTGTTTACTATATCCCCTCACTTTATGCCATAACATATTTTTAAGCAACTTTCAGAACAATAATCTATTCTCCATTTGTGTCTTTTACTGTTAGAGGGGATGGAGGTACTGCATAACTTGTAGTGAACAGATGAATGACAATGGCTGGGTAAAGTCAACAAATTCATAGAGCAAACTGTGTGATAAATAGTTCAGTTTCAGTTTATTTCCAACATGCAATGTAATTAATCACACATTTCCAGTTGTTTCATTACAGCATGTCCGAAAAGGAGTAGGAAGAGCAGAGCTTATTTAATCCTACCCTTTTTCATAACATAGCAATTTTATCCAGTTTCCTTGTTCTCTGTAACAGAACATTGAACAAATAAATAATAAATAAATAATATACCATAGTAAACTTACAAATATTAAATACAAAAATAATATTTGTCTCATTAAAAAATAAAAAAAATGGTTCAAGATGTTCATCATAATTCTTGTTCTGTGTACTTTGTGAACACTTGTAGTTTGAACAGTCTCTTAAACTGAATCATATTGGTGCTTTGTTTGGTTAATCCATTCCATAATTAAATTCGTCATACTGATATGCTAAAGGTTTTAAGTGTTGTACGAGCATACAAATGTTTTAAATTAGATTTTCCTCTAAGGTTATATGTCTCCTCTTTTGTTGAGAAGAATTGTTGTACATTCTTGGGTAGCAGGTTATAGTTTGCTTGGTACATAATTTTAGCTGTTTGCAAATGCACCAAATAATTGAATTTCAATAATTGTGATTTAATAAATAAAGGCTTTGTATGTTCTCTATATCCAACATTATGTATCATTCTAATTTATCTTTTGTGTAACACAGTTAGTGAATGAAGTGCACATTTGTAGTTGTTTCCCCATATTTCTACACAATAACTCAGATATGGTAACACTAGCGAGCAGTAGAGAATATGAAGTGATTTTTGGTCTAGAACATGTTTTGCTTTATTCATTATTGACTTGTTTCTTGCTACTTAATGTTGTATATTTTTTACATGAGATTTCCAATTCATTTTATCATATATTTTTACACCCAAAAATGTGTTTTCTTTTACCCTTTCAATATTTACTATTTGTATTTGTGATTGACTTTCCCTTCTGCTGTTACCAAATAGCATTATTTTAGTCTTACTGAGATTCAAAGATAGTCTGTTTTTGTCAAAACATTTCTTCTGTTAATATTTGTATTAGCTTCTCCTGAACAAAATGCAGTTGTATCATCTGCAAATAATACTAACTTTAAGTCCTTTGCAACTTTACAAATGTCATTTATATAGAGATTGAACAATTTTGGTCCAAGTATTGATCCCTGAGGTACGCCACAAAATACTTTGTGCACCTCACGATTCAATGTAGTGGCTACGATTTTGTTATAAATTGATTACTGATGCGTCTTTAACTTATTACACTTTGACCCCGCTCCCCTGTCCCCATAAGCATGCAACTTAAAGAGGTGTGTTGTATCTACCCATTCATATCTATGGCTCACAGAGTTGTCGCAATGTGGATATTCTTCTCTCTTCTGACTTACTAACCTACAGAGGTACCTTGACTTAAGAGTGTCCCAATTTAAGAGTGTTGTGAGAGCTATCTGTCAGCTCATTGGGCCCCATTCAGCAATAAGTTCCTAACTTTTCCTCTTATCTTTTTTCCTAAGTGATTTCCTTAGAGGAGTCTATCTGTGTTGGCCCTGCGATGAGGTGGCGACTTGTCCAGGGTGTACGCCGCCTTCCGCCCGATTGTAGCTGAGATAGGCTCCAGCGCCCCCCGCGACCCCGAAGGGAATAAGCGGTAGAAAATGGATGGATGGATGGAGTCCATTAAAATTCATGACGTGTTCTTAAATGGCCAAATTGTTCCCACCTGCTGTTCTTAAGTTGCTGAATGCCAAATGGTTAGCGCGTGCTTGCCTATCATAATTTGCATATAAACACGCCCCTTTTCCCCTAATATGTATATGTAAACACCCTTAATTCCCTAATTTGCAACGGTAAACGCCCTTAATTCCCCATATAAGGGCACAATTCCGGCGGAAAAGCCGAACATTAAACACACGGAGAAAACACAAACAGATTACAGAGAGAAATTCGTATTATCCCGCGGGGGAAATACATAATGTCAAAACGTAAGTTTAAGAAAGTGGGACTGCTGAGGTAGCCTAAAGCGTTCAAATAAATATTCGTCACTACGGGCAAATAGATCTACATGGTCGTGAAATATGCGCTCCCTCCCCAGGGCACGATCTGCGGCATCTTGCAGAAGCAGCAAAAGCATTGCCATTGTGTGAGTTGATTCTTTTAAAGAGTCACCAATCATTAAATAAACACCCCGGTAATTGATGATTGACTGTGTGTGTGTGTGTGTGTGTGTGTGTGTGTGTGTGTGTGTGTGTGTGTGTGTGTGTGTGTGTGTGTGTGTGTATTTTGAAATGTCTATATATGGCTCATTTTGCTATATGTCTGTCTGTCTGTTTTATCTATCTATCTATCTATCTCTCTATATCTATCTCTATAAATCTCTCTCTATCTATCTATTTATCTATCTATCTATGATATTAATTTAACATTAGACAATAGAACAGTGGTTCTTAACCTGGGTTCGATCTAACCCTAGGGGTTCGGTGAGTTGGCCTCAGGGGTTCGGCGGAGGTCAAGACACACCCGACTCATCGTGTAAATAAAAATTTCTCCCTATCGGCGTATTACGGATACGGCAACAGCAGAAGTCACAATGATTTGCAGGTGTGTAATTTGTTGTGAGTTTATGCACTGTGTTGGTTTTGTTCTTTGAACACGGTGATGTTCATGCATGGTTCATTTAGTGCACCAGTAAAAAAAACATGGTAACACTTTAGTATAGGGAACATATTCACCATTAATCAGTTGCGTATTAACATGCAAATTAGTAACATATTGGCTCTTAACTAGTCATTATTAAGTACATATTAATGCCTTATTTGGCATGGCCTTATTATAACCCTAACCCTCTAACCCTAACCAAATAACTCTAAATTAAGTCTTTGGTCTTTGTTACTTAGAATATGTTCCCCTAGTGTCCAAAACACTCTAAATTAAGTTTTTGTTACCTAGAATATGTTCCCCATATTTGAAAAAAAAAAACATTTTATTTTTCACTAAAGAAGGGTTCGGTGAATGCGCATATGAAACTGGTGGGGTTTGGTACCTCCAACAAGGTTATGAACCACTGCAATAGAAGTAAAGGAACTTGTCACACTTAAGAACAAATATGCCACCCTAAGAGTGCTCTGAAGCACTCGTAGATTTTGTTTTTACCTACAAACAAATCCCAGCTAAGAAAACATTGGTGAATACAAAAATATCCTTAAAAACTTTGTAAGTGGGCCTATGAACAAAATGTATTCTTAAGAACGGTTGCTGAATGGGGCCCAATGTTTTGCTTTAAGTTGTGAGCAAAAATTTCCCCCCCGCCATTAGTTGGCATAGCAAATGTCACAATAAACCCCGTAAGATCCGCCCAAAACATCTGGGGCCTCATGTTAAGAGAAATGTGTGACTTTCCTAATAAAAATGGATTCATTCAGAAAAAAGCATACGGAAGTAAAAAATTCAGATCCAAGCACATTTTTTTGTAACATCGCAGTCTACTTGGAACTGATCCGAGATGTCTGCAAGGCTTCACACGCCCAGAGCATGCCCCCTTATAAATACACAAATCATATTGAAAGTTGAAATGTGACAGAGAACTGCCAAATCAGGACTCAGTAGGAGGTGCTTCTTTCGCCTGCTACGGAAAACAGCACACAAGCTTTAAAAAAATGGTTGGGCATCTTGAAAAGGGTGAAGAAGAAAATGGATGTACATTGCCAAAACAGATGAGCGTTTGAAAAGATAATCACTGAAACTGTCCTCTTCCTCCCTCAACGGAGCGTGTGTGTCCTTACCAAGTCTGGAAGCCCAATTATTTAAAGGAAGAAATTAGAGATGTCCGATAATGGCTTTTTTTGCTGATATTCTGATATTGTCCAACTCTTAATTACCGATTCCGATATCAACCGATACCGATATATATATACAGTTGTGGAATTAACACATTATTATGCCTAATTTCCTTTAATTTTCCCTGCTGGATGCCTTAAACAATGTAACAAGGTTTTCCAAAATAAATCAACTCAAGTTATGGAAAAAAATGCCAACATGGCACTGCCATATTTATTATTGAAGTCACAAAGTGCATTATTTTTTTTAAGATGCCTCAAAACAGCAGCTTGGAATTTGGGACATATTCTCCCTGAGAGAGCATGAGGAGGTTGAGGTGGGGGGGGGGGGGGTGTATATTGTCGCGTCCCGGAAGAGTTAGTGCTGCAAGGGGTTCTGGGTATTTGTTCTGTTGTGTTACGGTGCGGATGTTCTCCCGAAATGTGTTTGTCATTCTTGTTTGGTGTGGGTTCACAGTGTGGCCCATATTTGTAACAGTGTTAAAGTTGTTTATACGGCCACCCTCAGTGTGACCTGTATGACTGTTGACCAAGTATGGGTGGCATTCACTTGTGTGTGTGAAAAGTCCTAGATATTATGTGACTGGGCCGGCACGCGAAGGCAGTGCCTTTTAAGGTTTATTGGCGCTCTGTACTTCTCCCTACGTCCGTGTACACAGCGGCGTTTTAAAAAGTCATACATTTTACTTTTTGAAACCGATACCGATAATTTCCGATATTACATTTTAAAGCATTTATCGGCTTATTATATCGGACTGCCGATATTATCGGACATCTCTAGAAGAAATCATCAAAAACATGAAAAAGTGTGGAGTTGACGTATCACTGCTCGTCTGCACCATACTGAAGCAGAATGAGTCTAATGTCAGCCAAGAATGTTAAAATAATATCTAAACGGCGGACATTTATCCATGAAAATGTGAAAGCAGCTGGAAGGGGATACCGTTGAAGTCCACTTTCCAAGATAAATGCTCTACAGTATTACGGTAATATTAGTGTTACTTAATAGAATAATAATTTTAGTAGATAGATGTTTGTTTGTACTACATTCTATTGTGTTGTTTTTATACCATAGTTCTAATATAAAATGTGTTTTTTTTATTTTTTTTAAAAGGTATGTTACATGTTAAAATGGTGCTGTTTTTTGGGGTGGTGGGGGGACAAGCACCAAGATGGCGATTATTTCAATGGGAGACACTGATTTGAGTTAGGAGCTACGTCACAGAATTGATTGATTGATTGATTGAGACTTTTATTAGTAGATTGCACAGTACAGTACATATTCCGTACAATTGACCACTAAATGGTAACACCCGAATACGTTTTTCAACTTGTTTAAGTCGGGGTCCACTTAAATTAAACTCGTAAGTTAAAGTATTACTGTATTTGCTCATTTCCTCTTCTGCGGTTAGTTCATTCAGTTAGACCTCTATTGAAGTGTACAAAACACTTTAGTTGTTTCACTACTTCACATTTAAGATAGTTTAGCGGCTAGCATGGTTTCTCGTCTACTCCCATTGTGTTTTACTCTGTGTGTATCCGCGCTGGTGATACACTTTACAACCATCTGTATTACTTTAATTAACACATTTAAATCATCAATATTTGGATGTTTGTCCATCGGTTCAAAATGATCTACGTCCGAATTGCGATGTATCTAAGAAGCGATCATATCCCCCAACCTTAGTGAAATACCTACTCATTTGAGTCGTGCTAGTTTTTATTTTGATTATTTTGGAAGTCACACAAATTGTGTGACTTCTCTGCTGCTTTCTTAGTCCATAGGCGTCGATCCCGTGGGTGCTTCGGGGCCGAGCACCCACGTGGGATTGATGGCAACTTTTCAATCTTTAAAATAATTTTTGATAACTCAATCTTGTCGTTGTTAATTTTGTGGCGAATTTGGCCGGTTTTACATAATAAAACAGTCACAAATCATATAGTCTATAATTAACAAAGCCTAACCAAGATTTCATTGTGTCCGATAATGAACTAATGTCACTTTCAGCTTGACTTTGAACACACTGCACAAGAGCGAATGAAGTGCATACTTACTCAACAGCCATACATGTCACACTAAGAGTGGCAGTATGAACAATGCCAACACTGTCATAAACATGTGCCATATAGTGAAACCACATTAAACAACAACGACAAACATATTTTGGAAGAATATTTGCACCGCAACACAACAGAAACACAACAGAACAAATACCCAGAACCCCTTGCAGCACTAACTCTTCCAGGACGCTACAATATAAACAAACGCCATTGGTGTATCTACACCTAACATCCACTGTAATGATACCACGTACA
Organism: Nerophis lumbriciformis; assembly: GCF_033978685.3. Lineage (NCBI taxonomy): Eukaryota > Metazoa > Chordata > Actinopteri > Syngnathiformes > Syngnathidae > Nerophis > Nerophis lumbriciformis. The sequence goes on along the minus strand of NC_084561.2, from coordinate 20,382,308 downwards.
ATAGCGTATCTAGTTGTTACTACCGTATTTTTCGGGGTATAAGTCGCACCGGAGTATAAGTCGCACCTGCCGAAAATGCATAATAAAAAAGGAAAAAAACTTATATAAGTCGCACTGGAGCCCAGCCAAACTATGAAAAAAACTGCGACTTATAGTCCGAAAAATACGATACTATGACTACATCGATATTTTTTAACATCACAAAATCTTCTTTAGTGTTTTAAAATATTTATAGTATATTTATAAACTCAGGAAATATGTCCCTGGACACATGAGGACTTTGAATATGACCAATGTCTGATCCTGTCATGACTTGGTATCAGATTGATACCCAAATTTGTGGTATCATCCAAAACTAATGTAAAGCATCAAACAACAGAAGAATAAATGATTATTAAATTTTAACAGAAGTGTAGATAGAACATGTTGAAACAGAAAGTAAGCAGATATTAACAGTAAATGAACAAGTAGATTAATAATTCATTTTCTACCACTTGTCCTTAATAATTTTGATAAAATAACAGAATGGAAGATGACACAATATGTTACTGCATATGTCAGTCAGTCTTTGTTTGTTTACTTACTACTAAAAGACCAGTTGTCTAGTATGTTCACTATTTTATTTACTTTAAACAGTTTCATATTTTACTTTTTTATCCTGTAAAGCGTCTTTGAGTGCTCTGAAAAGCGCTATACTAAATAAAAAATAAAATGTATTATTATTTAGGGACTAATTTACAATAATAAACATATGTTTCATGTACCGTAATATTTTTTTGTTAAAATAAAGTTAATAATGACATTTTGTGTGGTCTCCTTTATTTAGAAAACTACCTAAAATTTTGTACCGGTACCAGTACCAAAATATTTGTATCGGGACAACACTAATACACACACACACCGAGCACCCACTGGCAGAAATGTAGATCGGCGCCTACAGTATGTTCCTTACTATTGTTATGAGCAGGATGCTATTGCTGAATTGCAATAGTTTTGAAGAAGGGAGACAATTGTAAATATTTGCTCCTTGTAGTACCGTATTTTTCGGAGTATAAGTCGCTCCGGTGTATGAGTTGCACCGGCCGAAAATGCATAATAAAGAAGGAAAAAAACATATATAAGTCCCACTGGAGTATAAGTCGCATTTTTTGGGGAAATTTATTTGATAAAATCCAACACCAAGTACAGACATTTGAAAGGTAATTTAAAATAAATAAAGAATAGTGAACAACAGGCTGAATAAGTGTACGTTATATGAGGCATAAATAACCAACTGAGAACGTGCCTGGTATGTTAACGTTACATATTATGGTAAGAGTCATTCAAATAACTATAACATATAGAACATGCTATACGTTTACCAAACAATCGGTCACTCCTATCGCTAAATCCCATGAAATCTTATACGTCTAGTCTCTTACGTCAATGAGCTAAATAATATTATTTGATATTTTACGGTAATGTGTTAATAATTTCACACATAAGTCGCTCCTGAGTATAAGTCGCACCCCCGGCCAAACTATGAAAAAAACTGCGACTTATATTCTGAAAAATACGGTATATGAAGTATGAAATGCTTTGTATCTATTTGTGATCGGCTTCAGCTACTAAAGTTCCCCTCAGCCAACTGTTACGTCATTTTGGTTTTGTATTTGATGAATGCTGACAAATCCAGCACTGTGTTTTCTTCACTCACCAGTGAACCCAGATGGACAAAGACAGGAGTAGCGGCCAACTCTGTCCACACAGGTGGCTCCCTTCATGCACGGCTGAGAAGCACATTCATTGACATCAATCTGACAGTGAGCACCTTGGAAGCCCGGCACGCAGAAGCATGCGTAGCCATCCCCACGGATTTGGCACAAGGCTTGGTTTTGGCACGGGTTTGGTGAGCAAAAATCCACAGCTGGAAGCGGCTCCAAAGCTGATGCACCTATAAACACACAGAATTACAGGTATTAACATACCTGTCAACTCTCCCATATCATTGTCATAGTTGACCATATTTTTGACCAATGGGTGAGAGGTGGAGCTACACCAAGGACCTGTTGCCAATCTTTTGCACAGCACATAAAGACAAACAACCATTCACACCAATGGACAATTTAGAGCAAGGCTATTTAACTGGCGGCCCGGCACCCCCCGAGTTCAATTGAAAACTTGGAAGACAAACATTTTTTGCAGCAATTTCCTAAAAACACTAGAGTGCTCCTGTTTTATAGACGAATTTAGACCAGTGGTCCCCAACCTTTTTGTAGCTGCGGACCCGTCAACACTTGAAAATTTGTCCCACGGACCGGGGGCGATGGGAGGTTATGGTATTTTTTTGTGTTTATTTTTTTTTGTTTTTTGTCATAAAAAAATACAATCATGTGTGCTTACGGACTGTATCCCTGCAGACTGTATTGATCTATTGTGTTTTTTATGTTGATTTTATATATATATATATATATATATATATATATATATATATATATATATATATATTTTTTTTTTTTTTTTAAATTATTATTATTATTATTTTATTTATTTATTTTTTTCTTGTGCGGCCTGGCACCAATCGGTCCAAGGACCGTACAGGGCCGCGACCCGGTGGTTGGGGACCACTGATTTAGACCACTGTACATACATTTGCAGATATTTGCATTGACATTTGAGCCTTGCTAGCAAACATAGAATGCTGGAGTCCAAACTTGTGATTAACATAACTGAGGCGTTCCTCAAGGCACCCCTTTAAGTCCTCTCCTTTTTGGCAGGTACAAATGTATTCCGTAATGGGATTTATGTAACTAAGATGTTGCTATAGCTTTTTTTTCGTCAGAGGCAAGGCAAGGCAAGTTTATTTGTATTGCATATTTCAACACAAGGTCATTCAAAGTGCTCCACATAAACATTAAAAGCAACAAGACACAAATTAAAACAGTAAAAACAGTCGAATAAAAGTGAAAACATAGAAAATCAATAATATACTACAATAAAATAAAAAGATTATCAGTTATTTTTATTATTTATTTATTTATTATTCTTCGGTCAATGGTCAACAAAATAAACAAACAGTTGTACATTCACAGATTGAAAATGAAAATGTTGCAGACCGAAAGAGTTTAGGCTGAAGTTGAACACTTATTGCGCCTAACCCTATAAACAATGTCAAGTACAAGATGAACTTCCGGAAATAATGAAATGTCCTTTGTACAACATATTATAAATACACATTATACACAACATAAAGGCATGTAAAATATCCTTGTACACGTGTTAAACCTTTGCAACAATTATATACTATATACAAACAATTATACTTCCATTATATTTATATCCCACATTTAGTTTTTAATTAACATTGATCATAGTATTAACTACAGTGTTGATTCAAGAGTGATATATTTTTCCAAGACATTGGTCTTAAAGTGTTTTTTAAATGTGTGAATGGAATTGGAACATTTTAAGGAATCATCCAAGCTGTTCCACAGTTGAACCCCCCTGACAGAAACACATCTACTTTTTAAGCTCGTTCTTATGTTTGCTTTCTGAAAGACAGCTGAACTTCTGAGGTCATAGAGAATCTCTCTGGGTTTGAACCTCTCCTGTAGACACCCAGGCAGCATGTGGTTATGAGCTTTGTACGTCACAATAGCAGTGTTGAGGTCAACAAGACCGTGCAGTTTTAATGGTTTTAATTTAATAAACAGAGCATTGGTATGGTCATGATAATCCGCATAATTTACAATTCTAATCGCTTTCTTTTGAAGTAAGAACATAGAGTTGATGTTTGATTTGTAATTGTTACCCCAGATTTCAACACAATAATTAAGATATGGGAGTACGAAATAATTATATAACATGTTAAGAGCTTTTTGATTTACAAAGTTTTTAATTTTATGTAACATAGCAATCATTTTTGCCATCTTTGTCTTAAGTATATTTATGTACAGTTTCCAATTTAATTTATCATCTATATAGATTCCCAAAAATGTTGTTGAATACACCTTTTCTATCTCCATATCATCAATTCTTATATGACACTGTATGTTATTTTTCCTGTTTCCAAAAATTATATATTTTGTTTTATTTAGGTTGATTGATAATTGATTGGCATCAAACCATTGCTTTAGTATGTGGAGTTCACTCTCTACAGTCTCTAAGAGTTGGCCAAGGTCTTGCCCAGAACAGTACAGACGTGTATCATCAGCAAAGAGAATACAGTTGAGTTTTTTTTTTTAAAGATTTTACAGATATTATTAATATACAATAAAAACCATTTTGGTCCCAGTACAGAACCTTGGGGCACTCCATGTGTTATAATCTTTTTACTGTTCTCTGCCACCAAGATAACTTTTCAACCAATCATGTGTGATCGATGGTGTCAAAGGCCTTGCTCAGGTCAATAAAAACGCCAACAGCAAACTCCCTCTTATCAATTGCAGTGGTTACCTCCTCAACTAATTCCGTCACTGCCATTGAAGTGGACCTGTTTGATCGAAAACCGTATTGGTGTTCACTTAGCAAGTGATGCTTATCAATAAAACTGTCTAATCTTGACACAAATAATTTTTCAAGGACTTTTGAAAATTGTGAGAGTAAAGAAATAGGCCTATAGTTGGTGAACTGATGCTTATCTCCACTTTTGAAGATAGGAATAACTTTTGCCGTTTTCATTTCAGATGATCTTTGACTAGCTTTTTTGCAGATTGCCCTTAAAAACACAGAGGGCTCCTGTAACTCTGATGAAATAGACATACCAAAAACAAATGTCCACTGTAGAGGACATTGGTTCTCAGGACAATACAATATCAGAGTAATAGTCAAGAGAGAAGTTCAGCCCACCGGTCTTAAGCTTTCTGGCCTCTAAAACAAATTAGTAGAATAAACCGGATTTAGAATCTCAAGGTAACCGATCATGCATGTTTTTGGACTGTGAGAAGAAACGGAGTAAGCACTCCTGCTTTTCAGTTAAATCTTACAGAATCTGGCATGATAATCTTGTAGCTTTCCTCATACAAAAGCTTTTTGCAGCATTTTTGTCCAATTACAAGTTTGTTAACTGTAAGGGCCTCTTGATAGCATCATGACTTGCTTCCATGGTAAACCCCTCAATTAATTTCCATGGTGATCACACCAGATGGAGCTTTTTTTTCTGTTTCTTTCATTTCCAAGAGATTAGTGTCAGTGTTTAAGTGTGTGTTTGGAGCTCTTCAATTATGTCAAATGTTGCTCTACATATTAAGTAGGGATTTGAATTTTTCAAGAATTCACGGTTCGATTCGATTCTGATTCCTGGGTTGACGTTTCAATTGAAAATGTATTCTCAATTAAAACTGATCCTTGATTCAAACAATATATATTATTTGGTAGAACATGAAAATTAAATATTTTTAAAACAGGTTATAGATTACAAAAGCTCCTCTTTGCTGCTGACGTAGGACATATAAGCGCAGCAAGTAAGCGTATATGTCCTTTTAAAAATATATTCTTAATGTATTCTTAACCCAAACTTTTTGACTTGGAGGCCTGATTGGGCTAAAAAATTTGGCCAGGGGCCGACTGCGTGTAAAGTATCAATGTATTTACACATACATAGCCTATACTTTAATATATGTATATATATATATATATATATATATATATATATTTACACACATACATATTATATTAATATAATATTATGTAAACTATATTTACATAGCACTTTTCTTGACGCGCTTTACATATTAAAAAACATTATGTACATCTTTAAGCTACATTAAAACCAGTGTAAGTGGCACTGGGAGCAGGTGGCTAAAGTGTCTTACCCAAGGACACAACGACAGTAAATAAGATGGCGGAAGCAGGAATTGAACCTGCAACTCTTAATGTATATATACATACATATATATGCATAGTTATATATACTCACATACACACAATGTATATCTATACAGTTCTGAAGTTAGTATACTGATTTATATACAAACCCCGTTTCCATATGAGTTGGGAAATTGTGTTAGATGTAAATATAAACGGAATACAATGATTTGCAAATCCTTTTCAACCCATATTCAATTGAATGCACTACAAAGACAAGATATTTGATGTTCAAACTCATAAACTTTATTTTTTTTTGGCAAATAATAATTAACTTAGAATTTCATGGCTGCAACACGTGCCAAAGTAGTTGGGGAAGGGCATGTTCACCACTGTGTTACATGGCCTTTCCTTTTAACAACACTCAGTAAACGTTTGGGAACTGAGGAGACACATTTTTTAAGCTTCTCAGGTGGAATTCTTTCCCATTCTTGCTTGATGTACAGCTTAAGTTGTTCAACAGTCCGGGGGTCTCCGTTGTGGTATTTTAGGCTTCATAATGCGCCACACATTTTCAATGGGAGACAGGTCTGGACTACAGGCAGGCCAGTCTAGTACCCTCACTCTTTTACTATGAAGCCACGTTGATGTAACACGTGGCTTGGCATTGTCTTGCTGAAATAAGCAGGGGCGTCCATGGTAACGTTAGTTGGATGGCAACATATGTTGCTCCAAAACCTGTATGTACCTTTCAGCATTAATGGTGCCTTCACAGATGTGTAAGTTACCCATGTCTTGGGCACTAATACACCCCCATACCATCACAGATGCTGGCTTTTCAACTTTGCGCCTATAACAATCCGGATGGTTCTTTTCCTCTTTGGTCCGGAGGACACGACGTCCACAGTTTCCAAAAACAATTTGAAATGTGGACTCGTCAGACCACAGAACACTTTTCCACTTTGTATCAGTCCATCTTAGATGAGCTCAGGCCCAGCGAAGCCGACGGCGTTTCTGGGTGTTGCTGATAAACGGTTTTCACCTTGCATAGGAGAGTTTTAACTTGCACTTACAGATGTAGCGACCAACTGTAGTTACTGACAGTCGGTTTCTGAAGTGTTCCTGAGCACATGTGGTGATATCCTTTACACACTGATGTCGCTTGTTGATGCAGTACAGCCTGAGGGATCGAAGGTCACGGGCTTAGCTGCTTACGTGCAGTGATTTCTCCAGATCCTCTGAACCCTTTGATGATATTACGGACCGTAGATGGTGAAATCCCTCAATTCCTTGCAATAGCTGGTTGAGAAAGATTTTTCTTAAACTGTTCAACAATTTGCTCACGCATTTGTTGACAAGGTGGTGACCCTTGCCCCATCCTTGTTTGTGAATGACTGAGCATTTCATGGAATCTACTTTTATACCCAATCATGGCACCCACATGTTCCCAATTTGCCTGTTCACCTGTGGGATGTTCCAAATAAGTGTTTGATGAGCATTCCTCAACTTTATCAGTATTTATTGCCAACTTTCCCAACTTCTTTGTCACGTGTTGCTGGCATCAAATTCTAAAGTTAATGATTATTTGCACACAAAAAAAATGTTTATCAGTTTGAACATCAAATATGTTGTCTTTGTAGCATATTCAACTGAATATGGGTTGAAAAGGATTTGCAAATCATTGTATTCCGTTTATGTTTACATCTAACACAATTTCCCAACTCATATGGAAACGGGGTTGGTATATTAAATATTTGTGTAATGTAATTAAATAAGTATTTAAATAAATGTGATGTCGAAATCACTACAATAACTTCAGTTGTTTCTTTATTGTTATTTATTCCAACTCTGTGTTCTGTCTCAGAGTGATCTGTGATCACGTTTACACAGCAGTTTTTACACGTTATCGCCGATCGCAATACTTTAAGTTTGCATATTAACTTCATACCAAATTGAAAAGGGAAGTTTGCTAAACATGTCAAAAGACTAAACTAAATGAAGTCTTTTTGTTCTTTTTTTAATGCATTTTAAAGTAATTTAGAGGCAGAATGGATTGTTCCCATTAGCTACATTGCTTTTTACATTTTTCCAAGTTAGAATGCAAAAAAAAATCAAAAACCTTGTCTTCTTGTCTCTCACAAGTACTGTGAACGATAGGCAAAAAAAAGTGCAGTTCCCCTGTAAAAACGGCACACTTTATAGATTTTAGCACTTTTAAAGACAAATACGTTAATTGTTACGCAAGTCTGTCTACCCGTCTGTGACGTCATCGCCACGCGCCATCAGTCATCAAAACAAGAATGGCGAATACCAGAAAAGAAGCGGACGAACGAGAAATGAACAGGCCACCACTGTAGTCCAGTGTGTGGAAACACTTTGGCTTTTGCAAAGACAGATACATCTTAATAAGTCGCTCACTGTTTGTAGGATACACTGTAAAAAAAAAAATCCCATTTTTATGGTTAATTTACTCTAAAGTTCTACTGTAATTTAAAAAAAAAAAATTTAAATAGTTTATAAAACTGTAGAATTGAAGACATTATCTGTAAATAAACAGTCCGCCTGTTATTTTAAGTAATATGCCAGTAATGACAAACTATGTATATTTCTATTTTTTTTACAGAAAAATACCAAATTAATTATACATAGCATTTTGTGTTTTCTTAAATTACTTTCAAATTCATGTAATATTACGATATTTTTCCGTAAAACGTTTCATGAAAATTTCTGTAATTATAATGTTTTTGATCATTATTTGGTTTACAATGTTTTACTTTAATTTTATGGTTTTCGTTTGACTGCCAGTAGATGACTGTTTTTTTACAGAATTTGTTTTTACAGTGTATGTAAAATATAATAGCAACACAACAAATCTCCCAAACCACCTACTAAGGCAGTGGTTCTCAACCTTTTTTCATTGATGTACCCCTTGTGAATTTTTTTTTAAATTAAAGTACCCCCTAATCAGAGCAAAGCATTTTTGGTTGAAAAAAAGAGATAAAGAAATAAAATACAGCACTATGTCATCAGTTTCTGATTTATTAAATTGTATAACAGTGCAAAATATTGCTCATTTGTAGTGGTCTTTCTTGAACTATTTGGAAAAAAAGATAGGTTTTTAATTTATATTTATAAAGGATTTTTGAATTGTTGCTATTTTTAGAATATTAAAAAAAAAAATCTCACGTACCCCTTGGCATACCTTCAAGTACCCCCATTTGAGAACCACCTACTAAGGCACCGTCGGATTCCACACAATGCCAACCGCCCATCTCAAGCAAATGGTTTCTATCAAAGCATCACTAAATCACCGTAATCCAGGCAGAACAAATTGGAAAGACCCAGAAGCACTGCTCTTTATGTTAGGCAGAGCTGCACAATCCGACGATCCGAACATTGCGTTTGTGAATGATAAACACTCCTCTTCACCCCAAGAATGATCTTGAAAGGAACTAAGTGGTTATTGCATGAATGTGAAGTGGGTTTTGCATGACAACTACGGTAAAATTGCAACATAATGACGCTCTGGAGCACAAATATATCCGCAGCAAACCTCACCCCGAGGGTGTAATCAAGCCGAGAACTGATTTTAAAGATGGAAAAAGTGCAACGACACCCTACAGGAGGCACTTGTGCTTGGTGATTGGTGGAGGACAATCAGTTTTAAAGACAGCTTGCAATGTTCTACAAGAGCAGCTGCGTCTAGAGTGGACTCAGCACGACTGACTTATGAGTGGATGAGGGAAAAGGAAGATGTTTATTGCAGCAAAATTAAGCCAAATGACTCGACCAGTTTTCATAAATAACCTGTAGAGAACAGGGGCACGGCCCAAGTAAGAACCTATTAAAATTTTAATGTGATTTGCCAACAGCTAGATATGAGTTCTGATAAGCGAAGAGCATTTGACTTGATCCGTCATCAACCATAGGAAACAAATCAATAATATAATTTAGATGGCAGATTTTACTATGTTGGGTTTCTTTATTCCATAAGTAATATTTGTTTAAAACAAACAAATGTAACGAATGACATGGCTGATATCAGGTTGCTCAGCAAAATAGTTGCGGCTGAGATTAAATAATATATAATCATGGCAAGGGTTTGTAGTTGTCATTTTGACTTATGGATGTATGTGTGGGTACTCCTAAAATAGCTACAAAATGAGTCATTGAATTGAGTGAAATTAGGGTACAAAAATAACACTAATATTATATGTTGTATAATTAACTAGGGAGCATTTATCGGCTGGTAATATCGTCAGCCGATAAATGCTTTCAAATGTAATATCGGAAATTATCGGTATCGGTTTCAAAATGTAAAATGTATGACTTTTTAAAACGCCGCTATTTACACGGACGTAGGGAGAGGTACAGAGCGCCAATAAACCTTAAAGGCACTTCCTTTGCGTGCCGGCCCAGTCACATAATATCTACGGCTTTTCACACACACAAGTGAATGCAAGGCATACTTGGTCAACAGCCATACAGGCCACACTGAGGGTGGCCGTATAAACAACTTTAACACTGTTACAAATATGCGCCACACTGTGAACCCACACCAAACAAGAATGACAAACACATTTCGGGAGAACATCCGCACCGTAACACAACATAAACACAACAGAACAAATACCCAGAACCCCTTGCATCACTAACTCTTCCGGGACACTACAATATACACCCCCCGCTATCCCCTACTCCCCCTCCCCTACACCTTAACCCCGTCCCCCCAACCCCGCCCACCTCAACCTCCTCATGCTCTCTCAGGGAGAGCATGTCCCAAATTCCAAGCTGCTGTTTTGAGGCATGTTAAAAAAAAATAATGCACTTGGTGACTTCAATAATAAATATGGCAGTGCCATTTTGGCATTTTTTTTCCATAACTTGAGTTGATTTATTTTGGAAAACCTTGTTACATTGTTTAATGCATCTAGCGGGGCATCACAACAAAATCAGGCATAACAATGTGTTAATTCCACGACTGTATGTATCGGTATCGGTTGATATCGAAATCGGTGATTAAGAGTTGGACAATATTGGAATATCGGCAAAAAAGCCATTATCGGACATATCTAATATAAACGTTTCTACTCATTGTATACCATGTATGTTGCAACTCCTACTACTATTAAAGTCCAAAATGTAACCCCATAAGTCAGACTGATTTGAAATTTCAAGAATCCCCACAAAATATGGTACACACCTTAATGGCACAGACAAACACATAAGTAGGGTTGTGCATCATTTGGACAATTGCTGTTCCTGGTTACGTCCCCGATTCCCAACGATTATTGATTCCTATTCTTTTAAGAGGCAGGGTCAAAAATGTGCAGGGAATTTCCCATGGGGATTTTTCAACCAATACATAAATATCAATATTTTGAACTTGAACATACATGCAAGTTTCTTTCCACATGGGTACACTTTCACAACATTTTCACTTTGTTTTTAAAGCCTCATAAAAAGAAACAGTTACACATATCCTGTTGTTTATGTGTTGGGTAGGGATGTTTCGATCAGGGTTTTATGCTGCCTCTTTTGATAACGATATGACTGAAATCGCTTCAATACGGATAACATTCAACAGTACATTTTTCAATGCATTTATGGTGAGTGCTATTAACAGTGTAACAATATCAACATACTACTTAAACAAGTTACTTATTTTATTTTATAACATGCAATTGTTTGATCAAAACAAAGTCAATATAGTACACAATAACTACACAAAAGCAAAAACTACTATTTACTACTTCTTTTGATTTGATTGATTGAGACTTTTATTAGTAGATTGCACAGTACAGTACATATTCCGTACAATTGACCACTAAATGGTAACATCCGAATAAATTTTTCAACTTGTTTAAGTCGGGGTCCACGTTAATCAATTCATTAATCAATTTAAATCTTTTGGTTTTAGCCCTCGAAGTCCTCCAATTTCCAGAGCCTTCCTTATTCTTTGAGTTTGTAAACAGTAATAAAAACAAGAAGAAGAAAAATCTACCTAGTATCAATTATATAGTGTTACTACCCATGCTAGTATCAACACTACCAATTTATGGATTGATTTGTCTTCCCTTTACATGTACGCCATCTGCACTTCCTAATACTAAGTATTTGTTTATTTAATGTTACAAGCTAGTTTAGCGGTTAGCTTAGCGATTAGCATTTGCCTGCTTCTGCTTGCTCTTTCTCCGTGTCTAACATGTTTAGCCTTGTCCTCCAGTGATTATGATACAATATTTTCCGCAATAGAGATTAGTTTAGGATTATTGATGTAGCACTTAAATTAAGGAGTTATAGTTAGCTTGTATTTACATCTGTGGCATCTATTTGTTTCGATCAGTGGACTTATCATCGGAAACAGGAATCAACGTTTAAAAATTAGGCCCAACTCTACTGTAATTCACTGACCATGTTTCTGATAACAACCTGATTAAATTATAAGATTACATGAGTCTCTCTATCTACCCTCTGTTGCCCTACCTGTGTTTCTCTGTCTTACATTCGCAACCCAACAGAGCCTGATTTCTCTTTTTTTTCTTTTTTTTTTCCCTAGGAAGAGTTTTTTTCCAGCCTCCGTTGCCAAGTGCTTGCTCATGTAGGTTTTTTTTTTCACTTTTTCACTTTGCATAGTAGAGTTTTAACTTGCACTTACAGATGTAGCGACGAACTGTAGTTACTGACAGTGATTTTCTGAAGTGCTCCTGAGCCCAGGTGGTGATATCCTTTACACCAGGGGTCACAAACTCAATTTACCTGGGGGCCACTGGATGCAGAAACTGGGTGAGGCTGGGCCGCAAGAAAAGATTTCTTAAAAAAATCTATCATTCACTTTTTAATGAATTCACATTCTTTGAATGGCTATCCCGCCCTAGCAACATACTTGCAAACCTTCCCGATTTTTCCGGGAGACTCCCGAATTTCAGTGCCCCTCCCGACAATCTCCCGGGGCAACCATTCTCCCGATTTTCACCCGGACAAGAATTCAAACGGCGTCACATGTTGTTTCTTAGGCTTCTGCAGACACACATAAGTGACTGCAAGACATATTTGGTCAACAGCCATACAGGTCAGACTGAGGGTGGCCGTATAAACAACTTTATCACTGTTACAAATATGCGCCACACTGTGAACCCACACCAAACAAGAATGACAAACACATTTCGGGAGAACATCCGCACCGTAAGACAACATAAACACAACAGAACAAATACCCAGAACCCCTTGCAGCACTAACTCTTCTGGGATGCTACAATATACACCCCCGCTACCACCAAATCCCGCCCCCTCCAACCCCGCCCACCTCAACCGACGCACGGAGGGGGGGGGGGGGGGTTGTATTATTGCAGCCCACAAGAGTTAGGGCTCCAAGGTGTTCTGGGTATTTGTTCTGTTGTGTTTATGTTGTCTTACGGTGTGACTGTTCTCCCAAAATGTGTTTGTCATTCTTGTTTGGTGTGGGTTCACAGTGTGGCGCATATTTGTAACAGTGTTAAACTTGTTTATACGGCCACCCTCAGTGTGACCTGCGTGGCTGTTATTCAAGTATGTCTTGCAGTCACTTACGTGTGTGTACAGAAGCCAAATACAGCATGTGACTGGGCTGGCACGCTGTTTGTACAGGTTGTAGAGGGCGCTAAAGGCAGTGCCATCACGGCACGCCCTTAATATTGTTGTTTGGGTGAAAATCGGCAGACATTCGAGAGAATTGTTGCCCTGAAATTCGGTAGTCTCCTGGAAAAATCGGGAGGGTTGGCAAGTATGACGCTGTCAAGCGCCATTCATATTAAACATGCGGGCCGCACTAACATTACATTTTCATATTAAGGTGCGGGCCGCAAAACAACGTCTCGCGGGCCGCAATTTGCCTGCTGGCCGCGTGTCTGAGACCCCTGCTTTACACACTGATGTCGCTTTTTGATGCCTGAGGGATCGAAGGTCCGTAATATCATCGCTTACGTGCAGTGTTTTCTCCAGATTCTCTGAACCTTCTGACGATATTGCAAACCTTAGATAGCGAAATCACTAAATTCCTTGCAATAGCTCGTTGAGAAATGTTGCTCTTAAACTGTTGGACAATTTACTCACGTATTTGTTCACAAAGTGGGGACCGTCGCCCCATCCTTGTTTGTGAATGACTGAGCATTTCATGGAAGCCACTTCTATACCCAATCATGGCACCCACCTGTTCCCAATTAGCCTGTTCACCTGTGGGATGTTCCAAATAAGTGTTTGATGAGGCATTCCTCAACTTTCTCAGTCTTTTTTGCCACTTGTGCCAGCTTTTTTGAAACATGATGCAGGCATCAAATTCCAAATGAGCTAATATTTGCATAAAATAACAGTATTCCAGTTCGAACGTTAAGTATCTTGTCTTTGCACTCTATTCAATTGAATATAGGTTGAAAAGGATTTGCAAATCATTGTATTCTGTTTTTTATTTACGATTTAAACAACGTGCCAACTTCACTGGTTTTGGGTTTTGTATGACATTATTACAGGCCTAGATTTAACCCTCAAACAGCATTAAAGAAATGTATTTCAGAGAAAAATTGAAGACACGTGGTTCTGCAATAGGCCAACTGGTCCTTCACTAGTCCACAAGCGCTCCAGCCAACCACACATCCCCTCCCACAGCATGTAGTCTTTTTAAATGTAAATTGCCTCTAAGGGTCTTTGTTTCACCCTATCTGGAGACCCTCTAATGGCACATGTGGGACACCTGACATCTCTTTCAGTCTGATCAGCCTGCGTGTGTTTCAGCAGTGATAACAACGTGTGGGGGCGGGGTTCCATATATAGTGTGTCTGCATTCTGTCCACCCCCCCATTAGCGTGCGCTGGGCCCCCACCATTGTCGGAGTCCTTTTTTGTCATATCCATTGCTTTTCTTACAGACATCAGCGCTGGCAAAGATGTCCCCACACAGACTTGTAATTGAAATTCTGATCATGCACTTGGGACATGCGAGTCAAATATCACAAAGAAGAAGCCAAATTGTACATTTTGTAGGTTTTGTTCTGCTTCTTCTCTTAAGGTGCTGTACATAGAAGTTTGCAGGCGTGAAGTGAGGCATCAAACAGACTACATAGGCATCACTGACACATTTCAGCTGAAAGTTTAGTCCACGTTGAGGATAAACAGCATTCAATTGCGGATGTTAGAGAGGAAAGAGGCCACTTACCAAGCAGTGAGATGAGAACAGCCCAGGCAGGTGATTTTAATCGGCAATAACGAATGACATCCATAATCGTGACAGGGAAACATCCTGCTTGACTTAAACCTCAACGTGTTACATTGAGATATCTGATGATTCTGCCGCTGCTGCCGCCTTTAGTGTCTTCCTGTGTTGACCAGAGCCACTTCACACACACACACACACACACACGCACACACACACGCACACTTGTCCTCTCTCACCATCAGGAGCCTCAATCACATTCAAAATAAAGAGACAGGGGGAGGGGTTGAGACGAGCAGTAAAGTCCTATTAAGATGTATAAATACACCATTATGATGATAATATTTAAAAATACACTATATATATAATACATTGGTGCCGTTTCATACACTTGGATTAATACCGTTTTTAAAAAGGGTGCTGTAGTTTGTTTCAGGTAATTGATGGAAAAAGTGGATAGGCTGGAACAACCTTGAGACCTCTGAATTCGGGAGATTGTGGGGAGGGGGGGTGTTTGAGGTGGGCAGGGTTAAGGGGGAGGAGTATATTTATTGCTAGAATTCACTGAAATTCTAGTATTTCTTGTTATGATCCGCTGCCCGGATCATATTTTTGTTTACGTTTTCGAGGCACTTGTGTTTTTTTGTTAGTTTTGGACTCCTTGAGTGCCTGTTTGTACACCTGAGTTTGTTGCCATGGCTGCTTATTGTTTTCACCTGCCGTGTGTGTTCCCGACGCGCACCTGTTTGTCATCACTGACATTATTATTTAAACCTGCCTTCCCTGTCAGTCTGTCTTGCTTCCTAGTTTGTTTTTGTACAACAGATGATGACTTTTGTTTCCTGCTCTTGTTACTTGCTAGCTCCCACGCTAGCCCATTTAGTTATTTTGCCTTAAGTGCTATGAGCATGTTTTTGTTTGTTCCCTTTTGATTTAATTCTTAATAAATCATTTTTCCTACCTGCACGCTGTGTCTGACGCCCGTCTGCATTCCTGGGAGAACGAAACCCCGCATCACCATGCGACCAGGTCGTCACAATTTCTTATTAGTGATGGGTTGATGAGGCGTCATGAAGCGTTTCGACACATTGCAAAACTGTATTGATACTGTGTCGATACTGTGTCACTAAATACTGACATCTGCTGGACATTAAAAATCCCTACAGGCAACCTGTGGACCGGCTCAACTGACACTGATTTTATGACCTAGTATATACAATAATATAAACCAAGTCATTGTATTTCATTTAGGATTATTTCATATCTTCATTTAAATAAAAATATATTTTTATCTTTTTAGATACAGTCAATAAAAAATGTGAACATGTATAATAACATGGAAATCTAAGAGAATGTGTTGTGAATGAGGATGCTTGTGGACTGGGATTTTTTTAAATTAATTTTTTACACATTTTTATTTTTAAAAAACAGTTTTTCCAGCGTATTAAATTTTAGACGATTTCTTTCATTGATTGATTGAGACTTTTATTAGTATGTTGCACAGTGAAGTACATATTCCGTACAGTTGACCACTAAATGGTAGCACCCCAATAAGTTTTTCAACTTGTTTAAGTCGGGGTCCACTTGATTAATGATACAGATATATACTATCATCATAATACAGTCATCACACAAGTTAATCATCAGAGTATATACATTGAATTATTTACATTATTTACAATACAGGGTGTGGGATATAGGGGGGGGGGGGGGGGGGGTTAAGTTTGGTTGTTATCAACACTTCAGTCGTCTCTTCTTAGTTATTATTTCTCCGGCTGTAGAAACGACCCGCTCACAGGGCACATAGGAGGCGTGAGTGCGACACAGTTCGCGTATCGGTCACGTGACCAAAGCAGCTCATGATCGGTCACGTGACTTTCTAAAAGCGGTACGCGCACCGACACAGGGTTTTGCTCTCTGAGCTCGACGCATGCGCCGATGCATCGGTGTTGCCGGACCCATCACTAATATATATATATATATATATATATATATATATATATATATATATATATATATATATATATATATATATGTATATATATATAAAATAAATACTTGAATTTCAGTGTTCATTTATTTACACATATACACACACATAACTCTCCTCATTGTTGTATTTGAAAGTGCAATGCTTTGCAGCCAGTAGCACAGCCTTTGAAGGAGCATAGGTATGGGCAGCATCTGTGAAATTTAATTTGCAGGAAAGGAGTGAGTTTAAGGTTGAATTGTCCATCCTCGTTCTATTCTCTGCCACTATCTTTCTAACCATCTTTTCTAACCATACTGTTATGTTTTTGGACATTACTACTTGCCGTAGTTTTGAATCAGTGCTTAAGGAGCGCCATAAAAATGGCTGCGTCGTCGGCGGTCTCGTCTTGTCTCCCTATAACGTATGTCTGCTCTTAGTGGGACTATGCCGAAAATATACTTTTCAGTTCTAATATGTCTTGTGCATGTTAAGAATTGACAATAAATCATCTTCAATCTTGAATCTTGAATGCATGATGGGAGGCCGGATGTTGTGTGTCAGTGTATTAACGTGCCGGCTGGAATAAACACACGCTGAGCAATAGCTCCGTGCCTGCCTACTTTATGGGTTATAGATAAACCTATGGATAACGGAGACATATATAATAGTTTCCTTCTTGTTGTGTGTGCAGTTGCGCACTGAGCTCCAAAAGCCGTAGATGTTATAACGTGACTGGGCCGGCACGCTGTTTATATGGAGGAAAAGTGGACGTGACGACAGGCTGTCCTCACTCAGGTCCGGCTGGAAATCGGGAGAAATTCGGGAGTATGGTTGTCTCGGGAGATTTTCGGGAGAGGCACTGAAATTCGGGAGTCTCCCGGAAAATTCGGGAGGGTTGGCAAGTATGAGTGGTGGGCCGTGCGTTTCCCACCAAAGCCTTCAGTATTGTCCGACTGCAATGATTACCTCTCAAAATACCATCATTTATGTCACCACATGACCATTGCTGGAGAAATACTATACAGAAACACATTTACGCACTACTGTGCATTGTACAAAACGGGTTAATTTCTGGCGCATTTAAAAAATCAATAAACTCGCATCAGCAATTAAAGCACATCGTATGTGGTACTGTCAAAATTTAAATTGCAAAAAACATATCAAACGTGAAAAAATTAAGAATTAAAATATCTGAACTCACATTTCATCGCCGGGACAGCTGAGCGAGCTTCGGGGGTTGGCCGACATGGTCTCACAAGATGTAGTTTCTCTTTAAATATCCTTCTTGAAAACGGCCTGGCAAATATGTGTTGTCTTGTCTAATCATAAAAGTTATTTGATGTTTGGATGTTGGATGTGTGCTATGGTGTAGCCATAGCACACATCCCTCTTACATGTGTGTAAGAGGGATGTGTGCTATGGCTATGACAATGTATTTAAATAGAGAATAAAGTGGTGAAAACTTGAATTAATTCAGATCCAAATCTTATTTTATAAAATCTACAAGTGATTATTTCTTTAATAAAAATTAGTAACTTCTGAAAATGTTTTTTTTTTTTGAAAGAAATATTTTTTTAATGGCTCTTAAAGGGGAACTGCACTTTTTTTATTTTTTATTTTGCCTATCGTAGCTTAAATATTTGCCCACATTTCATGTTTTGTTTGTACACCGCCAGCTAGACAGCGTATGTACTGTAGTTGTAATAACAAGCATGACGTGCTACGAGTATCATGATCAATATTATAATGACTCATTCAATGGGCAGTTGTGTGTTTGGTCCAGCTGGCCGTGGCAGTTTTTCCGGTTTATTTGGGTAAGCACTCCATTTATGTCAAAATAGCTTGACTCCAAGTTCCACATTCATACAGTCGTCACTTTCACCTCACTCTCTCGGTTTCCGTCTGCTCCAACGTCTCACCTTCCTTCGTGCTCGCTTCTATAAGTAGTAGTTCATCCTCAGTATGTTCAGCTTCAAAAATATAAGGTTGCGAATCCTCAGTTGTCCAAAAATATTTTGTTGTCGTCTTTGTTGTCTGTTATTGATTCTGTCATGATTAGAACACACATGCTTGTTGCCAGAAGTTGGACGTGCGCTGCTATGGAACCAAAAATCAATGCGCTGAAGAAATCTGTCCCGACATTGAGTAAAATGATCAAAATACGGTGAATTTTGTACATGTTACATATTGTTATGAACGTGTCTGTTACTACATTATAAATAGACTTGCATTGTGTATATAAAGCGTTGATGGAGGGTTTTGAAGTTGTTTTAGAGGGCTTTGAAGGCCACCATGGTGACTCCCAGTAGCCGCATCTTTCAAACGTTTTTTATCATCTTTAAAATCCTAAAAAAAAAAAGACGTGTATGTTCTTGTCTCTCATAATGATTGCGAACGATAGGCAAAATTCCAAAAAAAAGCACAGTTCCTCTTCAAATAGAACGTCACTTCATGATTCGGCTCCCAGAGCCATAAATCCCATCTCCAATTTGCGCATCCCCAAGTGCTACTGCGCATGTGCGTGAATGCTGAAGGACTTTTTCAGCGGTCGAGAGAATGCACTCAAATAGGCCTAACTTTCGGTAAGAAAAGATCACATTTAGTTGAACTCTGTATAACCTGTGGTCGCCAAAGAAATCTGTTTGTGGTTGATGTTTTTGTCCAGCAGAGGGAAACAGTGAGCTATGAAAGCCAGCCAGTAATGCTGATTGGCTCTGATGGAAATATGCAAAGAAAGTTTGGAGAGGTGAGCACTAAAAATAGATCATCATGCTCCTGTTTTTGTTTAGAACAGAGCCTGTTTTTTTTGTTTTGAGAGAGGAAACCAGAGTACGGTACCCAGAAACACACACACACACACACACACACACACACACGAGAAGAACATGCAAATTCCATACAGACATGCCCAACAGTAGATCGAACCATTGAGCTTCCAACTGTGAGTTCGACACGCTCAAGGACCCATAGCATCCACATGACCAAAATTTCCCTGCAAGTTCTTTTTTATGTATTTGTTGTTCCATAATATTAAATTAGTTTTGAGCATTTCGCCCCTTGCCATCTCCATCTCAGCCAAAAATATCTGTTTCTAAGCTACGGGCCGCAGTGGTACTCAGTTGTAATACACTTTTCCACCACTTTTGGCAGTAATGAAAATCTCAAACAAACAGAAGAAGTCTGGAGATAAAAGTCATAGAGAAGTTTTTTTGCGCAAAAATTATGACTAAAAGGAGTGAAGATGTATTTTCATTTTCTCTTTAATTTTTTTGAGAGTTTAGATAAAAAACAGTTTAATTTAGTTTATTTATTTTAGCACAACATATTATTATTATTATTATTATTAATATTATTGTATTATTATTTTTGTTATTATTGCAGCTGAGATAGGCTCCAGCACCCCCGGCCACTCCAAAAGGGACAAGCGTTAGAAAATGGATGGATTATTGTATGGTTCCTTTTTATTATAGAGGTTTATTTGAAATACAAAAACATAGACATCTGAGAAAGTTATCCAATGTATGCATCATACTGTTTGTAGCCAAAGCTAATTTACAACACTTGTCCCCAACAGCAACAACACAGATCCAACATCATTAAAATAGAAAATAAAAAATAGAGTAAGGCAAAGATGAGTCGATAATAATGATAATAGAAATAATACAGACAAAGTGCAAACTAGATAAAAGCCAATACTAATAATAACACAGACAAAGTGCAGACTAAATAAAAACCAATTAGTAAAAATTAGTAAAAACTAAACATGGGAACACGATTGTTGCTCAACTAGCCATCATTTTGTTTGTTTTTTGAAAGTGACAAGTGCAGGTATACTTTTCAAAGTGTCAGGTAGAGAGTTCCATAGTTGTGGTCCTTTTATTGAAAAGGCAGTCTGTTCCTCCGTTATTTATGAGTCACGTCCTATGTTGTATATTTTTTAAATCAGCCTGACATAAGCCTAAGGTTTATTGAATACAATGAAAATCAAAAGTAAGATTAGAAATTCAGTGTTAATATTTGAGTGGGCCCTGTGACCTTCTGTAGTGCAAGAGTTGGGCCCCGAAGTAAAAAAAAAAAAAAAGGTTAAGAACCCCTGAACTAGATAAAACAAGGTTTGCTTATTTATTCATATTTAATATAACAAACAATAAAATCCCTAGTAAACAGAAACAAAAAATCAGACCAAAATTTTTTATTTAAAAAAAAAAATTTTAATATTCCAACACCAGGACTGAATTGCAATATAAAGACATGACGGCGGATTGTCCTCAAGGGAGAAACAATAATAATCAATATAATTAAATTGAGCATACTTATTTTTTTCTATTGGCCAGTCTGCAGTCTTGTCTTTAAATAACATGTGAGAAAACATCTGTTTATGGTCCGTTTTTTATTTTTGTTAAATGAAATATGAGATAGGCTCAAGCAACCCCCCAGTGACCCCGAAAGGGACAAACGGTAGAAAATGGATGGATGGAAATATAAAATGAAAGTTTAACCATATTTTAAAAATCTGGTTATTGCTTTTTATCACAAAAATAAACCTGTTTTGTTTTAGGTTGGTTTTGTTTTCACACAATCGTCCTTCGTTTATCGTTTTTAATTGGTTCCGGACATGGTTCCAAGCATGACCCAAGTAGAAATGAACAATTAAAGACAAAATATTTTCATAGCTCGAGCATAATAAATGTTCATGACCTTCTAAATCAGTTTTGTTAACATTATGTGTTCTGCGCATTTTACGTATGCCTTTATTTTGACAAGCACTTTGACATTGTGTGGAAGGCATATTTGTGTACATGCTTTTATTTTGACATGCACAGTGACATCAAAGAACCAGGTGGCCATCTTTGAAAATGACCTCAAAAAGCCTGGTAGGCAAGTTGGAAATCAGTTTCACAGTCACAGCTGAAGCTGATAGCTGCATTTCTTTTAACTTCTTGTAAGCTTTTTGTTGTTTGCGCCTTCTTAAACATCGTATGTAAGTATGTTTTCTAGAAAGTTACGACATACAGTATATACTTAATGTTCTATTGTGCTAAATTTATTTAAAATTGGGAAGTCCGTTAACTTTTATTTCCATCACAATTGCTTCATGTTTTGTGCCTTTGAGGAGCCTCCAAATTATTTTCTGTTGTGTTTCACTTAAGGATGTTTACTGCTATGTAGAGATGTCCGATAATGGCTTTTTTGCCGATATCCGATATTCCGATATTGTCCAACTCTTGATTACCGATTCCGATATCAACCGATACCGATATATACAGTCGTGGAATTAACACATTATTCTGCCTAATTTTGTTGTGATGCCCCGCTGGATGCATTAAACAATGTAATAAGGTTTTCCAAAATAAATCAACTCAAGTTATGGAAAAAAATGCCATCATGGCACTGCCATATTTATTATTGAAGTCACAAAGTGCATTATTTTTTTTGAACATGCCTCAAAACAGCAACTTGGAATTTGGGACATGCTCTCCCTGAGAGAGCATGAGGAGGTTGAGGTGGGGGGGTAGAAGGGTAGCGGGGGGTGTATATTGTAGTGTCCCGGAAGAGTTAGTGCTGCAAGGGGTTCTGGGTATTTGTTCTGTTGTGTTTATGTTGTGTTACGGTGCGGATGTTCTCCCGAAATGTGTTTGTCATTCTTGTTTGGTGTGGGTTCACAGTGTGGCGCATATTTGTAACAGTGTTAACAGTGTTAAGGCCACCCTCACTGTGACCTGTATGGCTGTTGACCGAGTATGCCTTGCATTCACTTGTGTGTGTGAAAAGCCGTAGATATTATGTGACTGGGCCGGCACGCAAAGGCAGTGCCTTTAAGGTTTATTGGCGCTCTGTACTTCTCCCTACGTCCGTGTACACAGCGGCGTTTTAAAAAGTCATACATTTTTCTTTTTGAAACCGATACCGATCATTTTGAAACCGATACGATCATTTCCGATATTACATTTTAAAGCATTTATCGGCCGATAATATCGGCAGTCCGATATTATCGGACATCTCTACCGCTATGCAATCATTTATTTATGTATATTTGTTTGTTTTCTTTAATTTCACTACGCTTTATACTGGATTTGACATTACAGCACTTAGAGCTTGGATGCGACTTCCTGACTCCCGTATTCATTTTAAATGGAGTTTGGCATGCAAGTTGTTGTTGAATTGTGTCCACTTACACACAAAAGTGTTTTAATTCCTATTCATGAAACAAAAAATCAATGACAAAGACCCAGTGACCTCCCTATATTTTTTTATTTTTGGGGGGGTATGAGGCCCTCTGTGAACAATATTGTATTTGTGCTCAAAGAGGTCCAATAATTTTTTGCAGATGATGTGGTCATGATGGCTTCATCTGGCCAGGATCTTCAGCTCTCACAGGATCGGTTCGCAGCCGAGTGTGAAGCGACTGGGATGAGAATCAGCACCTCCAAGTCCGAGTATGGTTCTTGCCCGGATAAGGGTGGAGTGCCATCTCCGGGTTGGCCGAGGAGACCCTGACCCATGTGGAGGAGTTCAAATACCTCGGAGTCTTGTTCACGAGTGAGGGAAGAGTGGATCGTGAGATCGACAGGCGGATCGGTGCGGGGTCTTCAGTAATGTGGACGCTGTATCGATCCGTTGTGGTGAAGAAGGAGCTGAGCCGGAAATCAAAGCTCTCGATTTACCGGTCGATCTACGTTCCCATCCTCACCTATGGTCATGAGCTTTGGGTTATGACTGAAAGGACAAGATCACGGGTACAAGCGGCCGAAATGAGTTTCCTCCGCCGGGTGGCAGGGTTCTCCCTTAGAGATAGGGTGAGAAGCTCTGCTATCCGGGAGGAACTCAAAGTAAAGCCGCTGCTCCTCCACATCGAGAGGAACCAGATAAGGTGGTTGGGGCATCTGGTCAGGATGCCACCCGAACGCCTTCCTAAGGAGGAGTTTAGGGCACGTCCGACCGGTAGGAGGCCACGGGGAAGACCCAGGACACGTTGGGAAGACTATGTCTCTCGGCTGGCCTGGGATTGCCTCGGGATCCCCCGGGAGGAGCTGGGCGAAATGGCTGGGGAAAGGGAAGTCTGGGCTTCCCTACGTAGGCTGCTGCCCCTGCAACCTGACCTTTGATAAGCGGAAGAAGATGGATGGATGGATGGATGGAGGTCCAAGAAATTAAAGTAATCCAAATTAGACATGTTATACTGCATATAGTCTTGGAAGACTTCTTAGGTGTTTTTAATTTATGTGCAGGTTACTCACTCTGGCTTGTTGTTGTGTGTCCGCCTCGGCCTTCGCTGCCAGACGCTGCTGTAACTCCACTGAAAAGCTGAGCTCGTCTCTGACAGAAAATCAAACCCAAGCACAACACAGTCAGCAGAAGCATCAAAGTGCACCGCAAATCTCAGCATGCATTTGCTGACAGATAGAATGGTGTCAAAGTCCTAATTAGGGTTTCACTTTGATTTTGGTGTTCTTTTCAAGTCAATTTCTCTTGATTACTTTTGAATTTTGTATGGAATAAGTCGTTATGGCCCCCTTGATGGCCCAGCGGCACGCCACAGGTCTACCTGCGACTTGTATTTGTTGACTAATCCGCTTTCTTTGTTACCGGATGTGCGTGACGGTGTGCTGGGCGAGAAAATCTCTGCTGACAGTCTGGACCAGACTCTGCAGCACTGTAGTGAGACAGGACAAAGTTGAGCTCCAGCCTCACTAGCTCTTCTGTCATCAGCTGGACACACACAGTCACAGCTACATTGCAATCATCAAAAAAGTATGGTATTACCAGTCTTAGGAGGCTGTTCTTTCAATTGTTTAATGTTGTAGAAAAAAAGCAGATAACAGACATGACACAAAACTATAGTCACTTCATATTGCAACTTTGTAGCTTTTAGAAATACTAAAAGAAATTAAAACTAAATTGTGGTAGCCAGTAAAAGTGTCATTTTTAGATCAAGCAGAGTGAAACAATTATGGAATCGCCCAGTAAATTTTCATTTCCAAAGCTAACACCTGCATCAGATTAAATTTGTTCATTAGTCTTCAGTTAAAAACGAGTGTTCACACTTTGGAGAGCAGTTGCACCAGGTGAATTGACATGAATCAGGGCTGCAACACAAGAGATGTCAATTGAAACAAAGACAAGGATTGTCAAACTTCTTCAAAAAGGTCTTAAACTACAACAGACAAAATATCACTAAGTATCACAACTATGATGAGAGTAATATTTTTCACATCTTTTTTGTTGTTGTATTTTATAGTGTTGATATTGTTATATTTCTATATTGTTTAAAACTCCTGGAAGAGGGGCTTGGGGGGCAAAGCCAATCATTTTAATGACAGCCAATGGTGGTTTTAGCCTTTGTTTACTTATTTTGCAATGTTAACTTTAATTTGCTTGAACAATAAAAGTAATATTTGTATACTTTTGTTGATATTGTAACCTGCAAATTTGTCACTTGCCAAGATTTCAAATATTTTCTACAAATTTCCCAAGTTTTAGGAGCTATTCACTTATTTTTAGTCATTGACTTTACACCATAATTCTAATTTTAGCATGAATAATTATATTTTGTCTATTGTAGTTTAAAAATGTTAAAACTGAGAAAACAACTATGATGAGATCAATATTTTTCACATCTTTGTTGTTGTATTTTATAGTGTTGATAGAGTGGCCGTGCCAGCAACTTGAGGGTTCCAGGTTCGATCCCCGCTTCCGCCATCCTCGTCACTGCCGTTGTGTCCTTGGGCAAGACACTATACCCACCTACTCCCAGTGCCACCCACACTGGTTTAAATGTAACTTAGATATTGGGTTTTCACTATGTACAGCGCTTTGAGTCACTAGAGAAAAGCGCTGTATAAATATAATTCACTTCACTTCACTTATATTTCTATATTGTTTAAAAACTCATGGAAGAGGGATTTGGGGGGCAAAGCCAATGGTAGTTTTTGCTTTTGTTTCCTTATTTTGCAACGTTAACTTTAATTTGCCCAAACAATAAAAGTAATATTGGTATAATTTTGTTGATATTGTAACCTGCAAATTTGCCACTTGCCAAGATTTAAAACATTTTCTAAAAATTTCCCAAGTTTTAGGAGCTATTTACTTATTTGTAGTCATTGATTTTACACCATAATTCTAATTTTAGCATGAATAATTGTATTTTGTCTATTGTAGTTAAAAAATGTTAAAAATGAGAAAACAATTATGATGAGATCAATATTTTCTACATCTTTTTTTGTTGTATTTTATAGTGTTGATATTGTTATATTTCTATATTGTTTAAAACTCATGGAAGAGAGGCTTGGGGGGCAAAGCCAATAATTTTAATGGCAGCCAATGGTAGTTTTTGCCTTTGTTTACTTATTTTGCAATGTTAACTTTAATTTGCTTGAACAATAAAAGTAATATTTGTATAATTTTATTGATATTGTAACCTGCAAATTTGCCACTTGCCAAGATTTAAAATATTTTTCTACAAATTTCCCCAAGTTTTTGGAGCTATTCACTTATTTTTAGTCATTGACTTTACACCATAGTTCTAATTTTAGCATGAATAATTATATTTTGTTTATTGTAGTTTAAAAATGTTAAAACTGAGAAAACAACTATGATGAGATCAATATTTTTCACATCTTTTGTGTTGTATTTTTATGGTGTTGATATTGTTCAGTTGGTAGAGTGGTCGTGCCAGCAACTTGAGGGTTCCAGGTTCGATCCCCGCTTCGGCCATCCTAGTCACTGCCGTTGTGTCCTTGGGCAAGACACTTTACCCACCTACTCCCAGTGCCACCCACACTGGTTTAAATGTAACTTAGATATTGGGTTTTCACTATGTACAGCGCTTTGAGTCACTAGACAAAAGCGCTATATAAATATAATTCACTTCACTTATATTTCTATATTGTTTAAAAACTCATGGAAGAGGGGTTTGGGGGGCAAAGCCAATGATTTTAATGACAGCCAATGGTAGTTTTAGCCTTTGTTTACATATTTTGCAATGTTAACTTTAATTTGCCCAAACAATAAAAGTAATATTGGTATAATTTTGTTGATATTGTAACCTGAAAATTTGCCACTTGCCAAGATTTAAAATATTTTCTGGAAATTTCCCAAGTTTTAGGAGCTATTTACTTATTTGTAGTCATTGACTTTACACCATAACTCTAAGTTTAGCATGAATAATTATATTTTGTCTATTGTAGTTAAAAAATGTTAAAAATGAGAAAACAACTATGATGAGATCAAAATTTTCCACATCTTTTTTTGTTGTATTTTATAGTGTTGATATTGTTATATTTCTATATTGTTAAAACTCATGGAAGAGGGGTTTGAGGGGCAAAGCCAATAATTTTAATAACAGCCAATGGTAGTTGTTGCCTTTGTTTACTTATTTTGCAATGTTAACTTTAAATTGCTTGAACAATAAAAGTAATATTTGTATAATTTTGTTGATATTGTAACCTGCAAATTTACCACTTGCCAAGATTTAAAATATTTTCGAGAAATTTCTCAAGTTTTAGGAGCTATTTACTTATTTTTAGTCATTGACTTTACATCACAATTCTAATTTTAGCATGAATAATTATATTTTGTCTATTGTAGTTTAAAAATGTTAAAACTGAGAAAAATTAACTATGATGTGTACTTTGTGTACTTATTTTGCAATGTTGCTATTGTAAACTGCAAATTATTTGCCAGTTGCCAAGATTTAAAATATTTTCTAGAAATTTCCCAAGTTTTAGGAGCTATATTCACTTATTTTTAGTTATTGACTTTTCATCATAATTCTAATTTTAGCATGAATGTTTATCTAATTTTGTCTATTGCAGTTTAAAAATGTTAAAACTGAGAAAACAATATAGAAATATAACAATATCAACACGATAAAATATTTAAAAAAATAATATTGACCATCATCGTTGTGATACGCAGCACAACTATGATGCAATCGATATTTTTGGTATGGACGCTATCGATATGTGGATCAATCCGCCCACCCATTAATATCAATCTGCCCACCCATTAATATCAATCTTCACAGACTGTCAGACAGGTAAGGAAACGTGTTGTTTGGAATGGCGAACTAAATATGAAATTTACACATGTAATTTATAGCGGTGGTCTTAATGATCAAGTTGAACCAACTATTGTCGAACACATGTATTCTTTTTTTTTAAAAGTGGAACAAATAACCACGATTTATGTAGCTTTTGTTTGCTAACGCTGACTTAGCCCGTTGGGGCCTTTCGGACGTCGTTGATAAAATAGTGTTGTCGACGTAATCTTTATAATTGCGTGTACGAGTTAATTGTGGCTACTTAAACATACGTTTTCGAGCGTTTGTTGTAGCTTTTAAATTTAGAGTTTGGCGACATCGTCTCGTCTTAATATAGGATGTGGTCCACTTCCAATCAGCAATATGTCGAGCACCTGGGGACGTCGATGACAAAAGTCCTTTTCGAAAGGCACATTCCTGTTAATTGATTGATTGAAACTTTTATTAGTAGATATTGTGTACATATTCCGTACAATTGACCACTAAATGGTAACACCCGAATACGTTTTTCAACTTGTTTAAGTCGGGGTCCACGTTAATCAATTCATGGTACAAATCCCCAAAAGGGACAAGCGGTAAAAAAATGGATGGATGGAAATATATACTATCAGCATAATACAGTCATCATACAAGTTAATCATCAGAGTATATACATTGATTTATTTACAATGAGATGTGGAGGGGGTTGTATCACTACATTGTTCATCCTACGTTTTCATATCTGAAGGCAAAGTTAAAGTGGTTGTTTTTAATTTACCAGGTCAAGTGTTAGTATGAATAATACACCGAATAATAATAATAATAATAATGAATGATACATAATACATCCCACCGCTGCCACCATGAAGCGTTATTAGTATGAATAATACACTGGGTAGTTATGACTGGAACATGTTTTATTTCAGAACGGTTGTTTACCTCGCCGGCATAACAGTAGCGGTGTTACATCGGTAGAGGTCCATGCTGCACGCTACGTAATATCCGTTCCCAGCACATATCACTACACCAGGCAACTTAACTACGTCCATTAAAAGCCATTTGTATTATTTATTGCATTCAAAGCCTAATTATTGTATACACTTCTTGTTAAATGTTGATGTACTCCATCCATCCATTTTCTACCGCTTGTCCCTTTTGGGGTCGTGGGGGGTGCTGGAGCCTATCTCAGCTGCATTCGGGCGGAAGGCGGGGCTACACCCTGGACAAGTCGCCACCTCATTGCAGGGCCAACACACTCACATTCACACACTAGGGCCAATTTAGTGTTGCCAATCAACCTATCCCCAGGTGCATGTTTTGGAAGCCGGAGTACCCGGAGGGAACCCACGCAATCACAGGGAGAACATGTAAACTCCACAAAGAAAGATCCCAAGCCCGGGATTGAACTCAGGACTACTCAGGACCTTCGTATTGTGAGGCACATGCACTAACCCCTGTAGCACCGTGCTGCCCATGTTGATGTACTCAATCTACAAAAATATGGTGAGGTATACAGCTAGATATGTATAACGGTGGGAAAGAATCAATCAATCAATCAATGTTTATTTATATAGCCCTAAATCACAAAAGTCTCAAAGGGCTGCACAAGCCACAAAGACATCCTCGGTACAGAGCCCACATAAGGGACGTCGATGAAAAAGAAAAGAAAACAACTTCAAATCGTCAATGGTAGGCCAGACTATCCAATCCAATCCACTTTATTTATATAGCACATTTAAACAACAAAAATGTTTCCAAAGCGCTGCACAACAATATTAAAAATAATATTTAAAACAATATTAAAAACATAGAACCAATATAAAAACAATATAAAAATAAATATGATTAAAAACTATTTTAAAGGGAGAAACCAATGAAAACAGTAAATAGAAATCAGAATTTATAAAAAAAAAAAAAAAAACAGAGGACAGAGGACCACACAACTCACGTAGTGTTAAAAGCCAAAGAATAAAAGTGGGTCTTAAGACGAGACTTAAAACACTTCACTGTGGGAGCAGTGGGACTACTTCCAACTCCAGTCCGCTCATTGGAGAACTTTAGCAGAAAAGCCCAAAACGTTATTTTGTTTTGCCACCCCCCAGATACATGATACTGTTCATGAACTGTATTTCAAACCAAAATTTACACATCTAAAGATCACTTGTACCATATGTCTGAGGCCTCGTTTACACTAAGCCGGATAAGGTTATCCAGGTCAAATCACACCTAATCTTATCCGTGTCCACACACAACAATGCCACCGTTTAAGACACCCTGTCCGCCGGCGCAACGCAACCCAGTACGCATGCAAGGAAAATGCGCACGTCATAGTCATCTCCAGTGTTGCTTTGTGTGCAAGTTCTTAAATTTAACTTATCTGAACAATATCCAGTGTTGTGGTATTTCAATTAACTGGAATCCAGTGTGCTGTGGGGCCCTATTGTAGTGAATCACACATGAGCCATCATAAATTAATCAAATCTTTATTAGACACAATCAATGTGATAAATAACATTTTACATCAATCAAACTAGGGATTTAGATATCTGGTCAGAACACTCCTCACTCTTTTGCCTTCACCTTCATTGTCCATTCATTTTTGGTGACTTTATATACTCTGGACCGAGTCGTCAAGTCCGCGACATACATGGCGGACAATAACTGATACAGTCTGCTTTGCCAGTCCAAAAGCATTCGCCGTTTTCCTCGACGGCCAGGTAATACAAAGCACACGCTATCTTTTTTATCACATCCACGGGAGCTCGCATTCTCCTTGTCTCTCCTTTGACAAATGGACATAGTTTTTCGCTAAGTAGCATCACAGCTGACCCGGCCGGACATTGGAACGTTCTCTTGCCGTCTGAGAAGTGTTGTATCCCAAATAGCTGCAATCGCTTTCTCTTAAGGTATTCATGGGTGATTTCCACAAGCGTCAGTACATGTAGAAGAAGGAGAAACATGGCATGTCTGGATTAGGGATGTCCCGATCCAGGTTTTTGCACTTCGGATCCGATACCGATATTGTTTTTGCACTTCTGATCCGATACCGATACTGACCGATACCGATACTGACCGATACTGGCCTATCAGAGCATGTATTAAAGTTTAAAGTTATTTAGCCTACTTAGTTGTCAGAATCATGTTGAAAAGGGTTTTAGTACTCTTGATAACAACTAGCCAGCTGAATTAGGGGAGTTTGAATAATACACAATGGTTGGTAACAAGAAACTGACCTGTTTATTCAAGGATAAACACAAAATAGACAAAATTATACATGAAAAACAGAAATGGCATCATTGAAACTAGGGCTGGGCGATATGGCCTTTTTTTAATATTGCGATATTGTAAGGCCATATTGCGATACACGATATATATCTCGATATTTTGCCTTAGCCTTGAATGAACACTTGATGCATATAATCACAGCAGTATGATGATTCTATGTGTTTTGATTGATTGATTGAGACTTTTATTAGTAGGTTGCACAGTGAAGTACATATTCCGTACAATTGACCACTAAATGGTAACACCCGAATAAGTTTTTCAACTTGTTTAAGTCGGGGTCCACTTAAATTGATTCATGATACAGATATATACTATCAGATATATACTATCATCATAATACTGTCATCACACAAGATAATCACATTGAATTATTTACATTATTTATAATCTGGGGTGTGGAGGGGGGCGCCTGATGTAAGTGTCAAAAAGACAGCCAAAAGAGTTTGATATGAGAATAAAACTGAAGTTAAAATATAGGGTAGAAATGCACCCATTTGCAGGAAATGTAGTCTTGATTTTCAAAATGTTCTTTCAATGCTTGCATGTCTACATTAAAACATTCTTCTTTATACTGCATTAATATATGCTACTTTTAAACTTTCATGCAGAGAAGGAAATCACAACTAAAAAAATCCCTATTTTTTTCATACGGTGTTGATCTGGAAATGTTTGCCTCGGCATTTTGATGGTGTGGACATGTGGCACTGAATGGAGATAAGCGTCTCGACAGACGTTACAATATTTGAACAATGATGACGAAAACTGTTTTCTCTGTCGTGTCCGTGTGTCGAAAATTGTTATGCGCTTATTTTTTTATTTGATTTTGTGCGTGGCATAGATTTGCCGTGCGCAGAGGACGTTTGAGCAGGCGCGCACCTTCGCGGCTGCGCTAGCATCACAGCTAACGTTAGCCATGCTGCTACCTCTCTGCTGGGAGAGGACGTATACGTATGTGACGTGTGACGTGTGTAAGAAGTTGCGCTTGCTGTCTGTGAGAAGGAGACAGAAGAAGGAGTGGGAAGAGCCTGTAGTGCAATGCCAGCAGCTAAAAGCAACTGCGTGAGAATCCATAGACCTGTGGATGTGTTGAAGGTGTGCTGGAAAATGCGGAACGGAAATAGGGAGCAGCAGAAAAGTGGAATGTATTATTTAAATCTGTGCGTTGGAAAACACGGACCAGAGTTTTTTTTAAACTGGATCTGGATCGGCATTTTCCCGTGCCTTGCCGATACGCATTTTTTGGCAAATATCGGCGGCGGATCGGGACATCCCTAGTCTGGATGACTCACCTCCATATTTCCAGTGGTTAGCTCCGAGCTTTATTTTGAAGCTGGCCGTGGCGTGTACTTTTTGACGTCACTTCCTGTGTGGGCGAGGTCTTTATGGCGTCACTTCCTCTCCGAACTCACTTTGTAAACGATCAATGAGTCCATACAAAGCTAAGTGCCGGAGATTCAAGAATTATACGGCTGACTTACCTGGGTAAAAATTTGTCCGTGGAGGGGGACCTTAAACGCTTGTTTATTGTGGCTGAAACGGGGCTTAGGCTGAATAATTGTTCGTTTAAGGGGTTAAACGACTTAGTGTAGACATGGCCTAAGTAAGATACATTATAAAAATAACTAAGGATCAATTTCACCCAAAACCAAATATCTAACTTTTTGTGAGAAGTGTTTGGGTATTATGATTACACGAAATATGATAATGCATGTTGATGACACATTCTAGCTGTACTGCATATTGGACCCCGACAAGAGGACGAATGTGTCCTCATCGCCATGCAGCATTGTTGTAAGTAGCTGGCGTCCCTCCACAGTGCAAAGCCACTTCTAAGTCAGCAATCCTCGCCTGCATGGCAGCAAAAAAAATGTTTCTCACATCACTGGAGGACAAGGAATAGCTAAACACTGTAAAATGGTATGCTAACAGCTAAGATAGAGCTTTAAATGTAAACAGCGTAGGGTGCATCGACACAAATATCAATAGTAGTGATACCAAGTAGTATCAGTATAAGGTTAATACAGTGGATTAGATTGATATTTTTAGTATCAATAAATCTTGTCCTTTTTGTTATTGTTTACAAACTCATGAGATACATTCCTAGACACAGGGCAAAAACCAAATTGTTTGAATCAGAGCCAATATTAGGAAATAATTCAAATATTGTTACACTGCTGTCCTGAGTTTTGTCTGATTATAATGGTGATCAAACATTGAACCGTTCAGTGATCTTTAGTATCAGTATCAGCATTGACATGACCAACACTGCCTTCCCTGTAACTACTTGGTGTTGGATCGATACCCAAATGTGTAATATTGCCCTAAAAAAATTTAAGAATCCAAACAGAAGAATAATTGCTTAGTACATTTTAACAGAAGTGTCGATAAAACCATCTCAAAAGTAACAAGAGATTTACAGTAACTTAACAAGTAGGTAAATAATAGTTTTGAGAAAATAGTACAACTATTTGATATGTTACCGCATATGTAAGCAGCCTACTAAGAAGCATTTGTAACACGTTTTGAAACAGTTACATCCTTTACAGAGCAAATATAGTGATGTATATCATTGTAGAAGGAGGCTGCAATATATATCGCAATATAAATTTTAGGCTATATTTCCCATCCCTTTTGCCATCTATTGAACGTTTGTAAATTTTATAAAATAACTGCAATTCACAATTGGGAGTTAAATAATTCCAAGTAAAGCAGAAGTCTTTCGGGTCTGTTTTTTTTTTTTTGCACACCTTTGTTTTTAAGTTAAATGAAAAATAAGAAAATATTAAAATACTATCAGTACATTTGGCCAAAATGCATCATCTTTTAACACCCTGTGGTCACACGTCTTGCAACTGTGCAGATATCATCAGACAAGATGAACCAGGACAACATTTTGGCAGAGCTTAAGAAGGATGTCCGCTCCTTGCTCGTGTCATCTAAGTTAGGTTTGGACCCTGACAAACTCAGTCGGGACTACAAAACTATGTTAGGCCATCCTCTGCCTCTGAAACTCCTTGGCTTCAGAAATGTCATGGATATGGTGAAAGACATGCCTGATGTGGTGTCGGTGAACTTTAATAACGATGGTGCCATCTACTTAAAGGGTAAATATGATTTATTTTCACTCTGGCTTGAATAATTTATTCCAACACCTCAGGAAGTAAAAGACTTACCTTTGTTCTGTCACAGCTGTGAGCGATGAGTCCACTCGAAATATCGTAGAGCTGGTTGCCAAGCAGCGTACATCCACTGCAGACAAGAAAAGACTGCAAACTAAGAAGTACTTGCCACACCGCAATTTTCACCAGTCTTCATCAGTGATTCTACCTAGACGAGGTGGTGCTCCTCTGGCCCTCCCCCCTCAGCTAAGGGCAAAGTTACGCCTCCTCCTCTCACAGGTAGGACCAGAAAATTATTAATGATGTATTTCTCCATACATATGTTATTCCACAGTTGCTGCACCAACACAAATAGTAAAATCAAGCCCATTTTTCAGGGTCCTCTTAAAATGTCAGAACTGGATATTAGCTTTTTGCGATGTTTTGGCCAACCTTTACGTGTCCATGAGTTTGGCTTCTACACTACTGGAGAGATGCTGCAAGCTGCTGAAGATTTAGTCCAAGTCGAGCAGGGCAGGTTTGGCTCCATCCTGATTCTGAGAGATCGTATGGTGCCTAGACCTCTGCTGAGACCATTCTGCAAACAACCAAGCCCTGGGCCAGCGAAGACGGTTACCCCAACAACAAACACAAAAGTACAGATCCCAACTAAATCCCAAGGTATTGTTGCTTGAACATCTGATGTGATGCTACAAATCAAACAGCTTTCGATAGTCAGACGTTGGGTTTTTGCAGTCATACACCAAATATTAAGAAAATGCAGCTACCACGTTGAAATTCCATAAACTTGCGATGATCCAATCAGGGCTTTATGCTATACACTAGGGTTGTACTGTACACCGGTATTAGTATTGTACCGCGATACTAATTAATAATTTTCGTTACGATACCGTCTCTGAAACGTACCGGTCCCGCACCACCCCACGCCTGCGTCGAAGTCACGTCGTGACATTGCTGGTTTACGACCAGAGGAGCATGTTCAGCTGTGCACAATCACGGGGTACTTACAAGCAGACACAGTGTTTAGACAGAAAAGGGAGAACGGACGCATTTTGGCTTAAAAACTAAAGATAAAGGTGAAGTTATAACACTGAAACGCCCTCACGAAGTGGTACTTTAAGACATGGCTAGCTAGCTAGCGGCTAAAGTCCATCCGCCGTCGGCAGTGTTTTAGCTACTTCTAAATCACTAATCCTCGCCGACATGGCTACAAATAAAGTATGTTTCTTACAAGTATCATCCCTGCAGGACAAGGACTAGCTAAACATGCTTCACTAACCACCGTAGCTCACCGGCATCAAAATGTAAACAAACACAATTGGTAGATCTACACCTGACATCCACTGTAATGATACCAAGTACAGTAGTGTATATAGTCGATACTACTATGATTACGTCGATATTTTTTGGCATCACATCTTCTTTTTTGTTTTTTTGAAATGTATGTTATGTTTATAAACTCAGGAAATATGTCCCTGGATACATGAGGACTTTGAATATGACCAATGTATGATCCTGTAACTACTTGTATCGGATTGATACCCAAATTTGTGGTATCATCCAAAACTAATGTAAAGTATCAAACAACAGAAGAATAAGTGATTATTACATTTTAACAGGAGTGTGGATAGAACATGTTAAAAGTGAAAGTAAGCAGATATTAACAGTAAATGAACAAGTAGATTAATAATTAATTTTCTACCACTTGTCCTTAATAATGTTGACAAAATAATAGAATGATAAATGATACAATATGTTACTGCATATGTCAGCAGACTAATTAGGAGCCTTTGTTTGCTTACTTACTAATAAAAGACAAGTTGTCTAGTATGTTCACTATTTTATTTAAGGACAAAATATTGGTATCGTTACAACACTACTATACACCGATGATGAGCCAATAACAATCGCATTCATTAACTTTACATTTTCCAATGTATTTATAGTGAGAGCTATCGACAGTTTAATAATGTCATCACAATAATAAAATACATTTTAATGAGTCAAATATTTCACTCTCACTTTTACATACAATTGTTTAAGCAAAACAAAGTCAATAGTATCCAATAACTCAACAGAAGCAACAACTACTCGTATAAGCTCTTTGGTTTTTGCCTTCAAGGTCCTCTTGTGTCTAGGGAATTATTCCCAGAGTTTGTAAACCTTAACAAAAACAAAAATATTATTTTGAGAAAATAAAAATATCGACCTATTCACTTAAGTATTGATAATATACTGATATTACCTTTGGAATAAACACCACCAATTATAGATTGATTCGCTGCTCTCCAACGTTTTATGTTCTTGATGTGACAATGCTGCCCCACCAACAGTTGCTATTATAATATCCTCTCTGTGGACTTTAATTAATCTACTTATTAATATCCTATTAGTAGCTCCGCTATTAGCATGCCTGCTCCATGCTTGCCACTGGACAAAAATTAAATAGTGTCAGTCATAGGAGATCAGCGTTTGTGATCAGCGTTAAAAGGCATTAAGCCGCAATGGCGATCACGTATGTTTTGAAGAAAATCGGTCGATACTAATCATTGGCTGATCAATTAGCACATCCCTGAAAAAAAAACCCATCTACTTCCCTCTAGGGGATGTCCCGCTGCACTTGACTGGGAATTGTGTCAACACTGTGTCAACAAATGTCAGTTGTAAACAGCAGGTGATTGAGAAGAACCAAGAATCAGAGCCTAAGCCCTGCCAAGAAAGTCTCATTCATCAACGTTTCCTCGAGGTCTGTTTATTTTGGTGATTGAAATGGCACATAAAGAACATCCGAGACAGTCATTTTTGTTCATATTGCATTTAATCTTTATTGTGCTCTTCAATTCTAGCTGGAAAAGGAGTTTTGCCAGCAAATTGTTGAGAATGGAGTGGCTGGCACCATAAATCATGAGCTGAAAGAGAAACTGCTGAAGGTTAGTTCACACTTTTAATGGCTGTGTTTCTGTGTCGATGGGTGAAACTGAGATTTTTGATTTGTGTTATAAGTAATATGCAACATTATCTCATATTTTTGTAAATTTTATGAACAATACAACATGAACATATTGATTTACAGGCAGTGGTGTTTAGATCAGGGTTTTAAAGGGGAACTCCACTTTTTCTTTAAAATTTTGCCTGTTATTCCCAATCACCATATTTTTTGCATTCTAAATATTAAATGAATGCGATCAAAAGTTCTCTTACAATGGAGCCTATGGGAGCCGTTCAATTCTGCCTTTAGAGCCTCTAAAAAAACATCCAAACACCTCCATTAGGGCTTTATATACATGATGTAAGTATATACAGTATGTAATGTAGTATTGGGCACCTTTTATAATAACATTTAATGTTTACATATTGTGATAATTTTAAGCATATGTGGTGCATTAATTTAAAAAACACGTCACATTTTCTTCTTTTTTTATTAATCACTGATTTCTGCTCCCTGCAGACTTTATGAGAGTCAACAAACATAATGAAACATCACTTACTGTACAATGTCTGCTGTCATTAGGATGTTGACTGCTGGGATGTTCATATATTCCCATTTAGATGAAAAATGTCTCATAATCCTCGCAAAGAAACGGGGTGGGGGCGCAGGGGCGAACAATCGCTTTTCGTGTCGTCCTCTCCGCTTCCAGGTCCTAAATGGTTGTCGGATTATATCCTCAGCCATCTACTTTTTAGGTGAGAGGCATGATTTATGGTTTACAATAAACTTACAGGGAGCAGGGAAGCGAGGAAGCAGCAGACCACTCGATGATGTAAACATAGGCACAGAAGGAAGTGATCATGGCGCCGATACAAATAGTTTGTCTGCGTTAGCGCTTATAATAACAATATCAGCAATACTTGGTTCATATTCAAGTCACAAAATGTATATTGAGTATTGTTGGCGCTTTTTGAATGGGTATTTATGTTAATGGGCGAAATAGTGGAGCTTCCATTGGCTCCGCTGTAAGCAGACTTTTATTTATGTTTTTAGAATACATTAAAAAAAAGATCCATCTGTTGGCATGTCTTTCATACTAATTGTGAATGATAGGCAAAATTACAAAAAAGTGCAGTTCCCCTTTAAGCTGTAGATTCCAAAACCAATCATCCATAAGTGAGATCAGCCTATACTGATAACATGTATCAACTGTAAATACCAAAACTATTTAAATGTGTTCCTTATTCTCTTATTACAAACAATTGTTTGATCAAAACAAAGTCAATAGTACATAATAAACAAATGCAAAAACTCCCATCTTCTACTCATTTAAATATTTGGGTTTTTGCACTCAACGTCCTCCTGTTTTTTGGAAATCATCCTGGGAATCACCTAATCATATATTAATACTACCCTTGATATTGACACCCCCAATTTATGGATCAATCTGCCCTTCTCCTACTTGTCATGTACTGGCTTCGACCATATTGACACAACAACAGTTGCTGTTATATTATCTCCACTCTAACCCAGGAGTGTCCAGACTACGGTCCGTGGGGCCAAGTGTGGACTGCCAGCGCTGTCAATTTGGCCGGCGAGACGTCCAAAGTTAAATTTGAAGTCTGGCCCGTGGAATGTCCTGACTTAAATTTTTATAATATTCAGGGATAAGCAATAGAAAATGAATGGATGGAGGTCCATCTTGTGGACAATGTTTGTAATGAATTTCAGAAAGAAACAAGTCAGCATTAGTGACTTGGTACAAAGGAAGTTGTGCACACCACAGCAAGCGGCTGCATTGACTAATGCTATCCTGAATATGTTGCTAACTGACATGAGGCCACTATCAATGGTGGAGGATGAATGTTTTAGACAAATGATTCACGTCCTCAACCCTGGTTACACTCTTCCCTCGAGGACCCATTTTATCAAAGTGATGGAGAGGAAGTAGGAGCAGACATTCCGAGCAGTGTAGACTGACATAAAAGCCACCCATAGCAAAATTGCTCTCACTACTGATGTGTGGACAAGTGTAGCCACGGAAGCCTACCTTGGCAATACATGCCATTACATTGGAGACGAATGGAACATGAAGTCAATCTGCCTTACGACCATGCCACTAGAGGAAAGACATTCAGCATCCAACATTGCAGAATGGTTGGAATAGGTAGTAGCCAGGTTTGAAATTCCCCCAAGCAAAATTATTGCTATTGTGCATGACAATGGTGCAGTTTATTAAAAAAACAAAACATTTTTGTAACATTTTTCTTGTTTTATTTGGCAAGTTGAAAGAACATGGTGCCAGTATGCTGTTTTTCCCAATAAAATACTGGAAAGGATAGAAATGTAGTTTGTCTCTTTTATTCGATTATTAATCGAAGTAATAACCGACAGATTAATCGTTTATCAAATTAGTTGTTAGTTGCAGCCTTAATTACCAGTTGACTTTCTTGATTGCATCTTTCGCTTGTTGAGTAAATCCATAGTTCGTCTTCAAGGTGTTGTGACTGCGCAACACTGAATATTATAGCATTCAAATGCCACATAATTGACATTTTATCCCACCATACGCTCCTCTTGTCTTCCGTCTGTTTTAGAAATAGTGCATAACTCTGTATTGTATCTTTAACTGGTGTAGAAGTCGTTTACTCTGAGACATATTTCTATTTTTGGCTGATAGAACATGAGCTAAGCAAAAAGTGTGCAATTCTGTCTTTCCGACCTAATATACAGTCTTTCATGTGAAATTTCATATTTTCAGGTTGTCTGTAAAAATGACTGTGGATTATCAGTTCACAATCTACCAAATGAATATAAGGTAAGGATCACAGTTCACGAAGAATGCAACAGTTAGAATTATTTTAAAAAGAATCACAAAGTAGTTAGGAATTGTAATTATTTGTTGCAGTAATATAGTATGCACATTTTCTGTGCAGTAAAACACGCTCAATAAGTTGAGTGCTGCTTAGTTGTCCAGTCAGGGAAGGTTGTATTATTTTTGTTAATGTCTTTAAAGAGGCTTTTTGGCGAGGACTTGCCACTGAAAGAGAATGGCTTTGTCAGTGTCACTGAGCTTGTTGATGCTATGAGCGACATCTTCCACCTGCAACCTGCGGAGAAAGATAGTGGACACCACTGGCTCATCAAGAACATCCAGGCCTGCACACCTTTACCTTCAGGTAGGTGCATGCATCACTACAGTATTATTGGAAACTGAAAGCTACAGTGTACTGGAAAGTAGTCACAGCACTTCACTTTTTCTACATTCTGTTATGTTACAGCCTTATTCCAAAGTAGAATAAATTCATCTTTGTCCTCAAAATTCTACACAAACTACCCCATAATGACAATGTTAAAACATTTTTTTTTAGAATTTTTAAAACATTTGTTCCAAATAAAAAAACGGAAAAATCGCATGTGCATAAGTTTCACAGCCTTAGCTCAATACTTTGATGATGCACCTTTGGCAGCAATTACAGTCTTAAGGCTTTTTTGAATACGTTATCACAAGCTTGGCACATCTATCTTTGGACGGTTTTGCCCATTTCTCTTTGCAGTACCTCTCAAACTCCATCAGATTGAATGGGAAGTGTCGATGCGCAGCCATTTTCATATCGCTCCAGAGAATTTCAATGGGATTAAAGTCTGGGCTCTTGCTGGGTCACTCAAGGATATTTACAGAGTTGTCTTAAAGCAATTCCTTTGATATCTTGGCTGTGTGCTTAGGGTCTTTGCCCTGCTAAAAGATAAACTGTCGCCCCAGTCTGATTTCAAGAGTGCTCTGGAGCCGGTTTTCATCCAGGATGTCTCTGTACTGCATTCATCTTTTCCTCTATTCTGATGAGTCTCCCAGTTACTGCCGCTGAAATCCCCACACCATGATGCTGCCACCACCATGCTTCACTGTATGGATGGTATTGGCCTGGTGATGAGCAGTGCCTGGTTACCCCCAAACGTGACGCCTGGCATTCACGCCAAAAAGTTCAATCTTTGTCTCATCAGACCAGAAAATGTTGTTTCTCATGGTCTGAGAGTCTCTCAAGTGCATTTTGGCAAACTTTTTATAAAGGAACGGCTTCC
Source organism: Nerophis lumbriciformis (assembly GCF_033978685.3). Classification (NCBI taxonomy): domain Eukaryota; kingdom Metazoa; phylum Chordata; class Actinopteri; order Syngnathiformes; family Syngnathidae; genus Nerophis; species Nerophis lumbriciformis. Next base: position 20,340,936 of record NC_084561.2, on the reverse strand, counting down.
GTATGGCCACTCTACCATACAGGCCTGATTGGTGAATTGCTGCAGAGATGGTTGTCTTAGAGGAATAGTGTAGCTCTGACAGAGTGACAATCGGGTTCTTGGTCACCTACCTGACTCGGGTCCTTCTCCCCTGATTGCTTAGTTTAGACGGCCGGCCAGCTCTAGGAAGAGTCCTAGTGGTTCCAAAAATCTTCCATTTACTGCTGATTGAGGCCACAGTGCTCATTGGGACTTTTAAGATATGTTTCTTTACCTTTCTCTAGATTTGTGCCTCGAGACAATACTCTTTCAGCGGTCTTCAAACAATTCCTTCGACTTTATTCTTGGTTTGTGCTCTGCCGTGCACTGTTAAGTGTAGGACTTTATATATATACTGTAGACAGACGTTTGCCTATCAAAATCATGTCCAATCAACTGAATTTATCCTAGGTAGACTCCAATTAAGCTGTAAAAACCTCTGAAGGATGATCAGTTTAAACAGGATGCACCTTATCTCACATTTGAGCTTTATGGAAAAAGCTGTGAATATTTGTGTACATGTGATTTCTTGTTTTTTTATTTTTAATACATTTGTAAAAAACTCTAAAAAACAAACAAAACATTGTTATAATGGGGTATTGTGTGTAGAATTTTGTGGAAAAAAATGTAATTGTTTCAATTTTGGAATAAGGCTGTAACATAACAAAATGTGGAAAAAGGAATATGGAATATTTTCCAGATGTACTGTACATTCTTCCTAAATCAAACATGTTTATCTGTTTATCAAAGGCGATCTTGATGCTATAAGTCAGCCAAATACAAGGTCTCACTTTGGAGACTCTCTGTGGGAAGGCAAGGAAGATGGTGGTGACGATTCATCAGTGGACCAGGATGAAGAGCTATTGGCCAGCAACCATTCGATGAACCAAGAAGGGGTAAAAATATATTTTCCTAAATAGGCAATCAACGAAAACATTTATATTAGTTATATTGTACAGCCTGGTTTGCGCTGAAAAAAATTATGCTTTAGAGCAAAAATATAAAACGCAAGGCCTGGGCCCGCCCACGAAAGCCTGAAAATAATATGCGTCCAAGAAGTGCTAAATGCATTCATTCTTTTTGACAGGAAAACAAATACATGGGCTGCATGCAATTGCATATCTTTTAAACTTTATATTGTCTAATAATGCAACAAATATACATTTCAAAATGTTTTTGTTGTATTAAATACTTAATGCTTGACTTATGAATTCAAAGCAAGTTATCCGTCAAGTTGTACACTGTAAAAATGACACATTTTATGGTTAAAAAAAAACCTGTCGGCTCAGTCGCCAGAATTTTATTGTAAAAAAAACAAACTGTGGTTTCGTATTTTTATTTACAGTAATACGCCATACAAACAATAACCATAGATGTACAGGTTAAAACTGACCGCTCAGTCGCCATAACTTTACCGTAGAAAAACAGTGTTACGGTTTCCATCTACAGTAATATACTGTGAAAATCACTGTAAATTGTATGGTAAAATCCTGGCGACTGAACTGCCAGGACTTTACCGTAAAATCTACATATTTTTTTTAAAGTGTACTGGACACGAATATACAATAAATGCATAAGCAGTTGTGTAATAATATCATGAGGCAAATCCGTATTCATTTATATTCATATTTTACAAGCAGCTCTCTCAAGGCAGCCAGGACTGAGACATGGCCCTTAATGGAAAAGAGTTTCACAACCGTGCTTTACTGAGTTAAAATAAAATATACCCATTCTGCTTTATTTGTGCTTTTATCTGTTTTTAGATGTCAGAGATGTGCCCTGCCATTAAGGTTTACTGCAGCACCTCTATTCCGCCGGACGCCATGCAAACTCAACGTCTTAAACAGCCGACACAGCATGCCATTCGAGAGTTGGTACAAGTCAGGGTGGAACAAGTGGAGTCTCCTGGGCTCTTCTATATATGCTTTAATGAGAGCGAGGAGGCCCATGAGTTGGTGGACATGATGGTTAAGATGAGGTAAGGACATGTTAGTGCCATAAGAGAATCCAAAGAAGAGGTTTCAGAAACCCCCCATTTAAACTTTTTTGTCTACTTCTAGACGATGTTACTCCTCTCCTGAAATCTCAGCTCGGTACCGCCTTCAAGAGCAATTTGTCAGACAGGGTCAGGTCTGTTGTGTGTCATCCAAGTACATGTTTTTCTACCGGGGAGTGATTCACCACGTTTTCAGCTTCAACAAGATTGAGGTGTATCTTGTGGACTTTGGCAATATAATCACTGTGAACATTGCAGACCTGAAGTTTCTCAAGTAGGCATATTTAATGATATAAACATCTAAGCAAGGCGGACACTAGCGTGACAAAGCTGGAGCTTTTCCTCTTACTGTTTTCTCAGGTCAAGTTTCTCCTCATTACCAGCACAAGCTGTCCCGTCATCACTAGCTGGAATCAAACCAACAACTGTAAGCCCTCTGAGTTATATAAAGAAGCAATGTTTTGTATAGTCATCATATTGACAGTGTTTTTATTATTTGACTTTACTTCTCATATCTGGAATACAATTTGTTTGGAAAGCATTTGTTTACTGGAAAGACCACACAGTCCAAAAACGTGTTTAAAGCATCACATCTTTCATAAAACTCTTTATGGTATGCATTTGGGTATAATTCAAAACTCATTTGTTATTATATTTGCGAGTACAATATTTGACATAAGTTGTCCCTTGTCTATCGCTGTTGATTGGTTCCGGATATAACCGCGATATATTTTTTTTGCGAAGTAGGAGTCCTTAATTATAAATGAAATATTTTAATAGTTAGAGCATAAAAACCTGTTTACGATTTTCTAAATATGTTTTTCAACATTATAAACACCCTGTAGATATGAAATAACACCCTTTATTCACATGTACACAATATAGTAATGCTGCATAAGTCTAAGCTGTGGCCACAATACTGAACAGCGCTCTCTGATTGGTTTGGTCTCCTAGTGTTCAATAGTGCCTGTAGTATTGATAATGTTTTTATTATTTAGCCATTTTATGCTGAAAATGCCTATTTTTGGACTTCAAAATTGTAGACTATGGTTACAAAAAATATACCAAAAAATTCAGCAATGAAACGGGATGTGACGCGGGACGACTGTAAATAGAAGGTGTCAAGCTGCAGGTAGCTCACATTGTTCGGGGTTTCTCATTTGCAGGGGGTTTGGACTTCAGAGGCCACCACTTCCTTTGCCAAGCTTTGCTGTGATCGCACCCTAGTGGCCGCTCCATATTGCTACACTAGAGATGTTCTCCAGCTCTACCTGTGTGACACACATACTGATGAAGACATCTACATCCACCAATACCTCATGAGCAAGGGACATGGGGTGGCCTGCAGCCCCTCAGTCAGTGCAGAAGTGAGTCATTTGAATAATTCTGAATCAAAAGAAGCAATTTTTCAGGTATAGTTGAAGTGCGATGCAGGTTAATATTTGCTATTGTGTGTACAAATGGCTTTAACCACTATTGTAATTTGAGTATAATATTTCTGTCCACACACTCCCGTCTCAACACTTTCCCAGTTGTGTGTCCAGTTCTCCCCTGTTAGTCTATACCTGGGTGAGGGCACATTTGACCTGCCACATATTGAAGAGTCCAACACTTGTAGCCTTCAGCCAGCAGAGTCAATGTTAGCCGCACTGGAGGTAATCCTACACCCTTCATCCCTTCACAATAGTTCTCATCGTACATCTTTGCAGTTGCTGTTGTGATTAAATGGCTGTAATTAAATTTAAAATGATTAGCATTGTCTTGAATAGATGAATGGATCAAATGCTCTGCAGTGGAAAATGTTAATCCCACTATCGTTCCTCTTGCAGCCTGAAGCAGACGAGTTGCCCGATTTGGAGTTGATAGAGGACAATGAGCTCAGCATCCATAGCCAGGTAAGACTGCTGAACTTCAGTCCATTGACAGGCAGCTAATGAGTGCAGCCTCTTGCTATCCGTAATTATTTTACTCTTAACATTGGTCAAATGTTACCAATTGTTAAAATGCAAAACAAACCTTGTAAACTAAAGTATCTCCTTAGAATCTTTCATTGACACATGAAGAGGACAAACAGGATCCTATGGTCACAGAAGCATCCACAGTTTCTCTACCTCATGCCTTTAAGACCCTGAAGCAACACCAGGACTGCAGCGTTCAGGGTACACACAGAAGCAGATATTTGGGTATGAATGCTCAAACAAAATACAGTGGTACCTCAACTTGAGAGTGCCCTAACTTGAGTGTTTTGAGATAATGGCTGTCTCTCCACTAATTGTGTGAGAAGCAATCTCGCCATTAGTTGACGTAGCAAATGTCACAGTGAACCCATAAGATCCGCCAAAAACATCTGGTCTTTCTCACTAGTATTAGCTTGTAGCTAAAGATCAACATAACTTTGTTTTCCAATCATGGGAAGGAAAGAAGTGAGTGTGAAAGACAGTGCTTAGAAGAAGTGGCTGATATTCATCTAATTAAGCAATTAATAATTTGAGCAATTTGAGCTTATCACTGCTAGTCTGCACAATACTTAAGCAGAATGAGTAACGCCAGCCAAGAATGTTAAAATAATGTGTAAACAGTGGAACTTTATCTATGAAAATATGGAAAAGCTGCTTGTGGTGTGTTTGACGGTGAAGCAACTGAAAGGAGATAACATTGAAGTCCACTCTACAAGGTAAATGCTCTACATTATTATTACGTTAATTAAAAAAACTACTGTAGTTGTTAGTTTGTAGTACTTTCTAATGTATTGTTAGTTGTTTTTTTTTTTCAATTCGTGGGTTCCCTCCGTGTACTTCGGCTTCCTCCCACCTCCAAAGACATGCACCTGGGGATAGGTTGATTGGCCCTAGTGTGTGAATGTGAGTGTGAATGTTGTCTGTCTATCTGTGTTGGCCCTGTGATGAGGTGGCGACTTGTCCAGGGTGTACTTCGCCTTCCGCTTGACTGCAGCTGGGTTAGGCTCCAGCACCCCCCGCGACCCTGAAAGGGACAAGCGGTAGAAAATGGATGGATGGATGTTGTATCTAAAAGTCTGATTTTCTTTTTCAAAGACCTGTTACATGTTAAAATTGTGCTCTTTTGGGCAAAGCTGAGCACCAGTTAGATTTATTTGAATTAATTTCAATAGGAGACATTGATTTGAGACACAAGTGTTTTGAATTAGAAGCGCTGTCTCAGAACCAATTAGGCTTGTAAGTTGAGGTACTACTGTAGAAGATTTTGGTACTGTCTGGTTTGTGATTCATAATTGTACATCATCTTGATAGCTTGACACAATTAACCTGTCTAGTGTTAGTCACCTAAAACACTGAAAGTCATATTTTTTTGGCTTTGACATTTAAACACTGAACAAGCACATTTTACTCATGGCAAAACTTTTTTTTAAATTAAATTATACAGTGACCTACCGTGCATACCGAGCACAGTTTTGAATGAAATGACATTTTGGACATTAAGGCTGTTTTTGACTAATGATTTTCCTCATTTGATAAACAGATGATGTTATGTAGCAGTTCTGGGCAGTGGCCAGGTTGAACAATGTGAAGCATTGTTTTTTTATTTTTAAACTGGGGTAAATGTTGCAATTGGGCTCCAACTGGTGTTACGCCAAGTAATTGCTAATGTTGTATCAGTGGTCCGCAATCTACAATACACGAGTTGTCTCAAGTTCCTTTTTTTAAACATGATTGAGATATACTGTAGTGTAATTTTCCACATGTTGGTTAAGGGTCGCAGTTATCATTGACCACACACATACTCTATATATCGCTACTAATTTGGACAACCTTTCAAACTCATGGTCTAATTAATCAAAACAAACACAGAACGTGTGATTAAAAACACACACAACTTGCCCACTGAACTATGTGGACATTATAAAAAATGTCTAATAGTACCATACACAGTTCAGAAATACACCCATTTAATATATGCCTAATGGGTAATGTATGCAAAACACTCTCCACACTTGGTTGGACATGTTTGACACATTTTAGTTGCTAGAGGAGCAATGGAGACATTGATAAAAAATGGATGGATGGACGGATGGATATTTCTGATTTGTTGCAAAACTTAGGAGCCTGGACGTCGTCAGGAAAGTAAACATGGATGACATATTCTTCATATTCAATGTTTTATTGTTTATACTTCATATTGTAGTGGTGGGCAATCTTATCCGGCACACTTATATTTTCAGGCAATTTTTATCGTTGGATTCAGCCGGCACAAACATACAGTATTTGGGTGGTGGACAATCTTATCCGACGTGAAGTGTGCTCACATATTGATGGGCAATCTTAAGTGTTGGATTGTGCGCGACCGTTTTAGAATAGTGGTCAATTTTATTTGGCGCACAGTGCCTGGCAATCTTAATCGACGCGCACATATCCGGGTGGCAGGCATTCTATTTTGATTGATGATGACTGATAATGAGCAGCCAGGTTCTTGACATCCGTGGTCCTTCACTGACTAAACGGAAGTCATTTGGTTACAATATTCTGTTGCCAGCAATGTCAAGAGTGGATTTGAATGAGGACCTAATCTGATAAAATTGTGAATAAAGATTTATGAATGTTACAATTTTACTTTATTGAAGAGGAAATTTCACATACTGTATTTGTATTTTGCACCAATTGTTGCAAGTTGTCTGATTTACTGTAATAGCTCAATGCTTTGCAATATTGTTTGTCAGCAATTGTCTTACAAGAAGATTCACTCCATACTTTGTAGCGGTAACTGTGGTAAACTACTATAGTAGCTACAGCTGCTCCTGGGGTAGACTGACTGTTTTATGTCTGCCACCCCCGCATAACTTGGTAACACTGGTGATGGGCGGTGTGGCTCAGATAGTAGAGCGGATATCTAGCAACTTGAGGGTTCCTGGTTCGATTTTACCTTCAGCCATCTTCGTCACAGTCGTTGTGTCCTTGAGAAAGAGTGACACCCACCTTGCTCCCAGTGCCACTCACACTAGTGTATGATTGTGTATGAATGTTTGGTGGTGGTCAGAGGTGCTGTAGTTGCAAATTGGCAGCCACACTTCCGTCAGTCTACCTCAGAGCAGCTGGGGTTACAGATGTTGCTTACCACCATCAAGCATACCTGTGGAGTGAATGATAGGTCCTCAGTTCTCTGTGAAAAGCTTTAAGTGCATAGAAAAGCACTATATAAAATCGAATCCATTTATATTATTGCATGTGCTCTCGCACTTGTCTTATACAGGGAATTTCCTGAAGTCTTTCATTTAAGTGGACAAAACAAGGATCTCATTTGTGGCTTTTTCCATCTATAAAAGAGGCTAAACTATGGTGTAAATCCCAGTTAGGGAGGTTCTGGATTCTGAATGGCGCAGCACCAAGAGGACATACCGCTCTTGGTTCAATAGAGAAAGTATATATAACAAAGTTTCCCGATAAAAACCAGTGAATTTTCATGTCAAAATATCAGTTCCGTGTTTTTCTTAATTAAATATCAATAAAAATAGGATATGAACCAAATTTGTTGAATACTGGCCTCAACCGCAATACTCACTTTTCCTTTTGCCTAAACGCCGCACTGAGTTGCAGGACGTGAAGACGATCAGGAGCACCGAAACAAGCTTGCTAGTTTGCGTAACCATCTAGTTAGCTTACTTGTAGTCGTCTTTGTTCGCTCTCAGAGCCACAATGTTGACTGCTGTCCACTTTTCTAATCATATTTGGATGATTATAATCAGAACACCTTTTAGTTCCGAACCAGTTGTAGTTCTAGATCAGTGATTCTCAAACTGTGGTACATGCACGAGCTCCATCTAATGGTACGCCAGAGAATGACTTGATTTAAGTACAGTGTTTTATTTTCCTGTATTCAAACACGGTGTTACTGTTTAACCTGTGTGTAATGTTCCAGTGGCCAAAAATATTAAAGAAATAAAACCTATGCCTTGTTTTTAATTAATATTTAGGCCTACTGCGCTACTGTAGTTTAATGTTGGTCATTATGGTGGTACTTGGATAGTGTTTTCTGAGGTGGTACTTGGTGAAAAAAGTTTAAGAACCACTGTTCCAGAGTATTTATTAGTACCCAGCGAGAATGTATATTTTTGACGTAAGGGATTGTAAACAGAGGTCACAACACCAGAAGTATATTACCCGAGGGGGCATGGCTACAAGATAGAGTTGCCAAATAAGAAATGTTTCGAGTTCTTTACAAGCATGGTATAGAATTTTACATTACATTTTCAATGATAATGTTAGTAAATTCTCTACTAAATAACCCCTAAAAATGTAGTGGTACATTAAATGGGACCGCCAAAAGAGGTTGATGAATAAATAAAGAATACATCTAAAGCTACAATATAGTGTAGAAAGCTCCCAATTGCAGGAAATGTAGTCTTGATTTAAAAAAAAAAAATTTCGGGGTTGCGTGTTAGCACTTTGTGCTGATCGAAAGTTTCCTCTTTTTTTTCCGTTTAATTTTTTTTCTTCCTTAAAGGGTGCTTACATGCCTGTAATTATGGGTGGCTCTACTTTCACTAGGAACCTGACACAGATTCCCTTGATGCTAAAATACCGTAGCCTAACAAGTTTTATTCACCTCATTCATCCTGTCATTCATTATTGGCACAACTGCACAGCTGTGCTTACATAAAATAAAAGGGCCATATATTGTACATAATATAGCCTAAGGCAGAATTCTATTTTTTTTTTTTTTACATGAAAAATGTGTTGAGACAATTGCTCTCGTATTTGGACTTGACGCAGCTGGTATAGCTTTTTTGAATATTAATATACAATGAAATTCCCATTTAACAGGTATACATGTCAAGCAAGAACCACGCTTGGGTTTGGGCTTTCTGCCTTGGTTGGGTTGAGAGATTGAACTAGAGAAAGCATGGAACACAGGGCTAGGAGGTAAGAGCTTTACACTAAACAGCTGTGATGATCCTAATCAAACAATGCTGTAGCATATCAAATTAATTACCTACTATACTCAACAGGCTGTGAACAGGTGATGAAGAGGAGAGAGAAGTTAACAGCATACTGAAATGCACACTCCAATTAGATCCCATTCGTGTACTGCATTTCATTTTACAGTTTAGTTTGCAGTGGTGCTGCTGTCTTGTTGGATCTTCTTTAGATAGCTGCATTGGTTCTGATATTGTCTGTTTATAAAGTGCTCAGTCCCAAATTATGTAGGAAAAAGCAGGCCAAGATAGATATAAAATAAATAAATAAATCACTTCTAAAATTGGACCTCTACCGGTACACTCACAATGTAATCATAATTAACTCCATTTGGGGTAAATGAAAAAAAATAAATTCATAAGTGCATAGTTTTAAACTAATACTACATTAAAGCACCTTGGTTATATACTATACTAGCAAAATGATTGCTCCATGGGAGAACATTTGGGAAGTTGTTTGCGATAATTACAGAATTCTAGAAATGAGGCCAGGGAAGCACTGAAGGTTCATTTCAGTGTTAAAAGTTTAAAGGCTTGTAGTCTTGGGCCTTTCTGTGTGGAGCTTGCATGTTTTCGCGAAGCTTTAAATTCATCTGCTTGGGACATGGAATTGCATTCATTAAACGTTATTTAAAATGTAAAGAATACAAATATTTACGTATCAATGTATGAAAGAAAATTGTAAAACAAACTGTAAATACATCCTGACTGCGCATTGTTGCGAGCCTGGAGTTTGTTTCCAAAGAGAAGATGATGGTAGCGTGGTTTGATGTACGCAAGTAAAAGGCACAGCTCGTTTTACAGCACATTTTGCTAAACTTGTTTTAGTAGTGGTCAACTACTCTAATAATTGGATGGAAATAACATCTTCAATGCTACTTTGGAAAGTTATTGGTTAATTTTAATTTTAATCAGAAATTACTGTACACAACACACAAGGGATTTAACTGATTGGTATGACTAAGTGACAGAAAACATATTGTAAAAGCTGCTGTCACAGTTTGAGTTGAATTTTGCTTCCATGTTTCCCCCATTATCCCTTATTAACCTAGGAAGTTGTTTTTTTCTGCAGCCTAAGTAATACAAATATTGTTAATGTTATTTATTTCTTCATTTATTATTTTTAAGTACTTTTATCTAAAACTATATATTTAAAAAAAAAAAAAGTGTTTATTCATTTTTTTTGTTTTTCTTAGTTGCTTTTCATTGGATGGTTGGTTATACACCAACAATGTTTTCCATACATTTGTTTTAGATTTTTCATTTATATACACATATATATATATATATATATATATATATTGTAATACAGGAATGTACAGTAACACTTCACCTTCCAGGTGATACAAGTGAAATATGTTCCACAAAACAATGAGTATGTTATGTGTTTTAAAATTAGTTTGAGATTTGAGCAACAGGCTTCCGTAGGTACAGTGTATTTGGAAGGTATTTTCAGCGCTTCAATTTTTCCCACATTTTATGTTACAGCCTTATTCTAAAATGAAATAAATTAATTTTTGTCCTCAAAATTCTACAGACAATACCCCAATGTAAAATGTTTTTTAAAAAAGTTTAGCAAATCACATGTACAAGGGTATTCACAGCCTTTGCTCAATACTTGATGCACCTTTGAGGCAGCAATCACAGCCTCAAAGTCTTTGTGAATATGATGCCATAAGCTTGGCACACCTATCTTTGGGCAGTTTTGTCCTTTCTGTATATCTTTTCCTCTATCCTGACTTGTCTCTCAGTTTCTGCCGCTAAAAACATCCCCACAACATGATGCTGCCAACTCCATGCTTCACTGTAGGGATGGTATTGACCCGGTGATGAGCGATGCCTGGTTTCCTCCAAAGATGATGCCTGGCATTCATGCAAAAGAGTTCAATCTTTGTCTTATCAGACCAGAGAATTATGTTTAATGGCAACACTAAATTGGCCCTAGTGTGTGAATGTGATTTTTTTGATTGATTGAAACTTTTATTAGTAGATTGCACAGTGAAGTACATATTCCATACAATTGACCACTAAATGGTAACACCCAAATAAGTTTTTCAACTTGTTTAAGTCGGGGTCCACTTAAATTGATTCATGATACAGATATATACTGTTTTCATAATACAGTCATCACACAAGATAATCATCACAGTATATAAATTTAATTATTTACATGATTTACAATCCAGGGTGTGGGATATGGGGGGGGGGGGTTAGTTTGGTTGGTATCAACACTTCTGTCATCAACAATTGCATCATCAGAGAAAGTGAATGTTGTCTGTCTATTTGTGTTGGCTCTGCGATGAAGGGAATAAGCGGTAGAAAATGGATGAATGGATGGATGGATGGCGTGAGAGTCTTTCAGGTGCATTTTGGCAAAATTCTTACCAAGAAACGGCTTCCGTTTGGTCACTATATCATACAGGCCTGACTGCTGCAGAGATGGTTGTCCTTCTGGAAGGTTATCCTTTCCACAGAGGAATGCTGTAGCTCTGACAGAGTGACCACCGGGTTCTTGGTCACCTCCCTAAGTAGACTAAAATGAATGCAGCAATGTACAGAGACATGCTGGATAAAAACAACGCTTCCCAACCAATATGGTGGAGCTCGAGAGGTGCTGCAAAGAGAAATGGGCTGAACTTCCCAAAAGAAAAGTGTGCCATGCTTGTATTTAGTATTTAACAACGTCTTTAAATACTTACGTCCATGTGATTTATTAGTTTTTATTTTTAATGAATTTGCAAAAAAAAAAAAAATTTGTTATGGGGTATATTTGCCTGTAGAATTTTTGAGGTCAAAAATAAATGTATTCCATTTTGGAATAATGTTGTAATATAACAAAATGTGAAGACTTTTCAGATGCACTGAAGGCAGCACACACGCAGTGCACTGAGTGTAGAAAGCAGCAGAATGGCTTAGTAGTACAATGTTAGGGGTCAATATTTGTTTACACACAGTTTGACTAAATGCCTGAAATCAATGCATTTTTTGTTTAATTTCAATTTTGTTTCGTTAGCATCTCATTCGTTTGTACAAGTTTAAAACGATCGCAATGCTAATTTTCGTTAGCCTGACAATGAGTTCGTCCAATTTTATGTTCGCATTAAGCAAATGGCTAAAAAGATCAACTTTATCCTGTATGGTTGTATTGCTTTTTTCCAGTTTATACCAAGCTGTATTGTTGATTTGACATGATTACTACATGCATATGCACTTCATGTGTATAACAATGTACTTTCCATGTGTCCTTGGTTTTACAGTACCTTCATTGTGGATACTATCAATAAAACAACCTTAAGTTAAAGGTTTTCCGTCTCTAATTTAAAGGACTGTTAACCTATATACCAAACTAGATTTCAACATTGAAGGAGAGCAGAATACCATGTAAATGCACCAGGGATGTTACATTGTAGAATTAAAAATGAAGCAACAATTTAAAAATACAGCAAAACAATAATGTAACAAAAAAAGATATGCTGATGGTAATAATAAATAACACATTTGTCTTTGTCCCCGAGAGGGACATGCTGTAGAAAATGGATTGATGGATGGACACGCATAGTCAAGTATGCAAGTTACACAGTGATGTCAATCTGTGGGAAACACTATTTTTTTTTTCCTTTGGAACACAATATGATTTAAACCCCCAAAGGCCTTGTTAAGTCTTTATGAGCAGAGCTGCTGTTGTCCCAATTAGATCCCTTTGTTTAAACTTTGCTCAATTTTTAATTGTTTTTTTTAAAAGCTCCATTGTCTGCCTGTCATGTTTGCAAGTGAGATGATATTTGAAACATCCAAACATCAGTGCTCTGTACTGATCCATCTTCATGGGCTGCTGTGGTAACAATGACGTCAGTACTTTGGCCTTAACTGCTCCAGTCTGTCTCTGACTTGTTGACGTCAATGTTGTGTGATCGCGTCCCGCTACAAGTGACGTAAACGTTGTTCTCTTCCAATTTCAGACCATATTGTTCAGACAGAAGACGTGTCTGGGGTTTGGATCCGTTTTGTAAAAATTTGATTTCATATGATGCTGTTCGGGCTTGATAACATCAAGCTGGCTGGATGTTCAAAGGCAATGCGAGCAAGGCTAAGGGTTTCACATACAGTACCAGTCAAAAGACTGGAAGCACCTTCTCATTTTATTGATAGGCAGGTAGTTTATGGTTATTGTTCCTCCTCCCAACCACACCTATGATTTTTGTGATACTTTCCTTAGAACCAGCATCTTTGGTCTTTGGTCAGAGTTACACATTTCGTAAAAGATAGCCCTGCTATGCAAAACAAATGTCCACTGCAGTGGACGCTGGTTCTCAGGAGGATATGCTTCTTGTATTCAGCTTGATTTTAAGAAGCATGAACAGCAGAAATCATATAAAGTCAAAGGATCCAAACCTCACGAGGAAGTGGCTTACTTTGCAATTTAAAACAGATCTCCACATACACAGCTTCTGTCTTGCTGTAGGACACACACACACCTTACAGTCAACATTAAGATGAAGGGTAGGGGTAAAGCTTTTGGCATACTATCAGTGATTTAAAAACAACTTTGATGACAATGTGGAAGACAAAACACCACAAGCAGTCTCATACCTACAGTCGTTTGTATTCTGCTTCGCTAACGTCTGCATCATTACCATAGCAACTCATGATGGTAAAGTTAAAAAACAAAAGTAGAAAAAAAAAAAGACTAATTAATTCAGTGGTCCCCTAACTTTTTGACTCGGAGGCCGCATTGGGTTAAAAAAAATTAGGCCTGGGGCCGGGCTGTGTGTGTGAGTGTGGTGTGTGTGTGTGTGTGTGTGTGTGTGTGTATGTATATATATATATATATATATATATATATATATATACCGCCTTCCCCCCGAATGCAGCTGAGATGGGCTCCAGCACCCCCGCGACCCCGAACGGGACAAGCGGTAGAAAATGGATGGACGTATATATATATATATATATGTACCCTATTTTCTGCACTATAAGGCGCACCTTCAATGAATGGCATATTTCTAAACTTTGTTCATATATAAGGCGCACCGGATTATAAGGCGCACCTATGCATCCATTAGATGGAGCTGCGCCAAAGGGAATGTCAACAAAACAGTCAGATAGGTCAGTCAAACTTTATTAATAGATTACAAACCAGCGTTCTGACAACTCTGTTCACTCCCAAAATGAATAAACAGCTGTTTTATTATTTTCCCCGAGGTAAAGTCAGTGACGTGGTGTTTTGTTTATCTTTTAACAACAGCAAGGTATAGCATGCACTGCAACATTTATATCACATAGTGGAGGGGAACTTTTCCCTGATTCAATAAACACGTAAAAAACAGTGATACTGTTACGGTAAATCAAACGCAATCACAATATAGTAACACTCGAAATAGTACAGAGCAATAACAATATATCAATAACTCAACGTTGCTCAAACGTTAATGTCACACAACACAACACACAAAATAAACATGTAAAGCTCACTTTATGAAGTTATTCCTCATTCACGAATCCCTCAAATTTTTCTTCTTCAGTGTCCGAATTAAACAGTTGGGTGGATACGGCATCCAACATGTCGAAGTCGTCTTTAATCGAGTCAGTGTCGCTGCTGCTCTATTCCCGTGTTCTACTGCGTGACTGATCGTCTTAAGTTTAAACTCTGCGTCGTAAGCGTGTCTCTTAATAGGAGCCATTTTGGGGTCTTTACATAAACAAACAAATGGAAATCAAAACGGCACGCCTCGCGCAGTCATATATCCCAGCATGCACGGCACGCTTCTTCTTCTTCTACGGGGGCGGCTGCTTCGGGGGAAAATTAAGTTGGCGGCTGTTTACCGAAGTTGCGAGACCTAAACTTTATGGAAACGAAGTTTAGGTTTGTTGTGGCTCAATATTGGTCCATATATAAGGCGCACCGGATTAGAAGGTGCACTGTCAGCTTTTGAGAAAATTGGAGGTTTTTAAGTGAACCTTATAGTGCGGAAAATACAGTATATGTATACACTGTATATATATATATATTCCTCACGCACTAATTGACTAAAAGAGTGCGCACTTGCCGCACGGTCGCCCGACACTGCGGCACGAGCGCGATGATGTCACGTTATTTATGGGAAAATGCATTTTTAGACAATATGATTTGTCTGAGAGGCTAGGAGACCCCGAGAGTATCAGGTGGTAGAAAATAGATTAGAAAGGACAAATTAAGAAAAAAAAACTTGAGACTTCCTGCGGGCCGGATTTTGGGGACCGCTGAACTAATTAAATATTTACTTCTTAAGTAAGTAAAGGAAATACTTTTTCCAAAATTTCTAGTTAAAGGTGATATAATTGCATCACATTTACAAAAAACAACCAATTCACTAAATTGTAGAGATGGGATTTATGGTTCTGAGAAGAGAGCTGGATCTTGAAGAGCCCTTCCTTTCAAAGAGCTGTTCAAAAGACTGATTTCTTATCTAGTTATTTTTTTTTTTTTTTTTTTCATGAAGGAATAAAATCACTTAGCAGTTATAAGATATGGATCATACGGTGGTGCCATATTCCCATGCTTTGACAGTGACATCACTATTTTAATTTTCTTTTTTTAACTGTACCGCAAGAGCATTTTAACAACACGGAAACAGATAACTAAGAATAAGATGTATACACGTGTACATAAAAATTATAAATAAAAGTAAAATGGAATTTAGAACATGGTAAAAATGTGAATACAAAAGTGTACTACACCTGGTGTGTGTATGCTTGAACTATTTTACATATCTTTATCAAACAATAAACCTTTGACTTTAACTACTTTTTTAGTCCATTCCCCAGTCAGGTGGAACGCACAACCAACCGCATGTGCATATAAAACAGCTGGCAAACAAACGGCTCAAAACAGCGAATAGGTTCTCATCGTTCACTTAAAAGAGGATTTGTTCTCAAATTTCACATCTCTGCCCAATAAACTAAATATATCAAAGGGTCCCTACCCACATTTCCAACTTTACAGACTTGTGTATATGTTGAAAATGAAGTCTTGTGCTATAGGATTGTGCCATGTCATGAGGTCACACCTGTTTTTATTTTTATGCGACTACTATATGTGAAGGGGCGGTATGGCGTAGTGGGTAGAGCAGCCGTGCCAGAAACCTGAGGGTTGCAGGTTCGCTCCCCGCCTCTTGACATCCAAATCGCTGCCGTTGTGGCAGGACACTTCACCCTTGCCCCCGGTGCCGCTCACACTGGTGAATGAATGATGAATGAATGATAGGTGGTGATTGGAGGGGCCGTAGGCGCAAACTGGCAGCCTGGCTTCCGTCAGTCTACCCCAGGGCAGCTGTGGCTACGAATGTAGCTTACCACCACCAGGTGTGAATGAATGATGGGTTCCCACTTCTCTGTGAGCGCTTTGAGTATCTAATAATAGAAAAGCGCAATATAAAATCTAATCCATTATTATTATTATTAAATCTCAGAACAGTCTGATACAAGAACATCACAAGATTTACCTGAAATTTCTATAGTAGCAGTGTCAACCATTACTCAGAACAATTTATTATTATTATTTTTGTAAATGGCAGCCAGATTTTTCCAAATTTAGCTGCTGGTGTATTTGGTAACATATTTTAGTTACATTATCTTCTAAAAATAGTATTAATCTACTTGCTAATTTACTTTGATGTGGATCCATACACACTTGTTCGGCTACTTTACACTAGTTTTGGGCGATACTACAAATTTTTCGATCCATCCAATACAGAATAGTTACAGGGGCTGTATTGATCATAACATTGTTCATACTTAAAAATGTTCAGGATCATTACATAAAAATAAAAAAATCAGAACTATAATCAGACAAAAACAAAATATGAATATTTATATTATTTCCGTATTACCCTTTTAAAAATGTTAAATAACTTCAATAATGCAAAGACACTAAAAAGAAAAAAACTAACTTTTATATAAACTTATAAAACTTATTTCCAGAATTTGTAAACAATGACAAAAACGATTCTAATACTATATGTGGTATCGATACTATTGGTATTTGTTTGGTTCCACCCACCCCTGTTTACATTCAAGAGCTTTAGCTTAGCGATTGGCAAAGCTTTTTGAATCCTCTTTCGGTCTGTAGTGTACCTTGTTTACCTGTTTCTTATCCTCTATTCCTCCAGTAATAATACCCGTTAGAGACACTTTTTTTTGCAGCCAGGAGGCAAGGATTAGTGATTTAGAAGCTGCCTTGGGAAGGGACATTAGCCGCTTGCGAGGACGCTACATTGAATTGACGCCTTTGTTCGCGTGTCGCTGTCAAATTTGTGGCACGTAGCCATAATGTGTCAAACATGCATTATTACGAAATAACGATAACGTTGGCCAAATTTACATCATTTATATCGCGCAGCCAGACTCTTGAACTATTCATTTGTTTATTTTGAGCCATTCGTTGGAGGATTTACTGGAATGTTTTGAATCATTGTCATGTTGCAAGACCCACCTTCACTTTAGCTTAAATTTTTAAACAGAGGGTCTCATGTTTTTTTCAAGCCACCTCTCATACACCTAAGAATTCAGAGTGGATTCTCTAATGGCGAGCTGGCCAAGCTCTGCTGCAGCAAAGCAAACTATGACATGTCCATCCCTATGCTTCATCGTTGGTTTGAAAATATTTTGCTCAAACACTGTCTTGGGTTTATGCCATGTGTCCTCTGTCACTGTGTCCAAATAATTAAATTTGTCCCAAAAGTCCTGGTCTTTGTCAGCATATTTTTGGGGGGATGGTTAGTGGTGGTGTTTTTCATTCCATGTGGCTGCTGTTTCCTTTTTCCATGGCCGAGTCGTCTTCAGGGCTGCGTCATGTGCATATTGTGGTTTCTTCTCCATGACGAGGGTGAGTCCATAACACTAAATGGCTGACTGTTTGTGTGAGTGCGATTTGATTTATTTTAAACAATTTCATTGGTCCCCATTCGGCAAATGAATTGGTCTGTGTGACAAGTCTAAATTTATTGGCGGCATGTACTCTTGAATTCGAACAAATCCATAAATTAGCCGCAGAATTGTAGAAAGCGCAGCGTTCGACGTGTGTGTGTGTGTGGGGGGGGGGGGATAGCAGTTTAAAATATACTATTTAAAAATGCTCCTTTTTTTGATGGACAAAAGGTGGGAATGTTTACTGCATACAAAAAAAGCAGTTGAAGCTCTTAAGTATGGCCTGTGTAGTTATCAAAGGGTATGTGACACATTAAAGGAAAACTGTGGCTTCGCCCAGCAACTCCACTTTCACACTGCTGTTGAAGCAACATTTCTGTAAATAAATAAATAAATAAATAAATGGGTTGTACTTGTATAGCGCTTTTCTACCTTCAAGGTACTCAAAGCGCTTTGACACTACTTCCACATTTACACACACATTCACACACTGATGGAGGGAGCTGCCATGAAATAACACTTTTGCAAATGTGGCCTTAATAGTTTAATTTAAAACAATGTATTTTTTTTTCCATTTAATTAATTCAAGGTAAAAAAAAATCAACATAACATTAAAATAAATCATGAATGAAAAGGAGCAGAAATAAGTACAAATGTATATGTGGCCTGTATTCACACAAGTATATTTGTTCAACTCAGGAGACCATTTAGGGAATTTTTCTTCATTCATAACATACATACAAACAAAATAATATGGAAACAAAAAATTACTCCAAATTCTATCTTTTCATCATGAATTTACACTTCTTTAAACGTAGAAGATTTACATTGTTTTGATCCACTGTCAAGATTGTTCTATTAACTAAAACCTTTGATTGAAATGCTTCTTACCATTGTCCCTGTTCTATATCTTGATTTAATAAAGACCTCAATTCCTTTCAGATTATAATTACTTTCTCTTTCAACACATCTCTTTTGAAGGTTGTTTGATATAATTGTTGTCTATGCTTTGTACATGACATACGAGGCCGCCACACTTTTCCTACTACCATGAAAAAAAAATCCTAAATTTAGTTGTACAAGTATTCAGGGATAATCTATTAACATCAAACCATCTTTTAATTTTGATACATTTGTTTTCAACCACCTCCAACACATCTCTGGTTTGTGTTGTCCGCAAATAAATTACACTTAAACAGTTTGGAAATTATAGTAATATCATTGACATACATGATATTATTCTGTAGATTTGAGTACCTCCCAAGTCCAAAAAGCCTTAGATTTGACCAGTTTTCTACATGTACTTCAACAGTCATGCCAGTATTTATATTAAGAATATTTTCTTTACACATATTGTCGCACCTATATTGTCGGGGTACTGACTCAAACACCCTACTGTTTAAAAAAAAAGACTTCTTATCGCTATAATTTCATTGTAAAATACAACATAACCAGACCTCCTTTAAATAATGATAATGATTAACAAGAGCATCTTGAGGGAGTTTGAGAACATGACGGACAAAGCAAATGTAATTACATTGATTTTTAGATGTGGTTGGTAGATACATTTGGACCCCGGTGTTCTATGTTTGCTAGCAAGGTTAAAATGTCAATGCAAAGATCTGCTAATGTGGTCCAAGTTCCTTTGTACAACGGGAGCACTCTCGTGATTTTAGGAATTTGCTGCAAAAACTTTTTCTACCAAGTTTTGAACTGAACTTGGGTGTCATTCCCTGGGCCGGATTTGGCCCCTGGGCGGGCAGTTAATTAGCTCTATCCGATACAGTAAAAAAGTAAATAACCAAGGCAGTTTAAAAAGGAAGCCATAATGTTAAACAGAATTTAGGCTAAATGATAGATAATAGACGATATTGCAGTCCATATAATAAGCAATGTGACATTTTTAGTAATCGTCTGACTTTTTTATGCAATATATAGACAACTTCCTAGCCATACAAAACAAGTGTGCGCTGTAAATAATGCCATCCATCCATCCATTTTCTACCGCTTATTCCCTTTGGGGTCGCGGGGGGCGCTGGAGCCTATCTCAGCTACAATCGGGCTAAAGGCGGGGCAATTGTATGAAATGTTGACCATTATATAAATAAGTTGTTATTGCGAAACAATGCTGAAGACCTATCTATGAAACCATATTCCAAAACAATGGCAGCTCCTTAACTGACAGATTTATTTGTTCATTTTTATGATGCTTTTCAGTCAGCTGCTGCATCGTGAAATAAAAGGTCAGTAAATAAATAAAAAAGGATCATGAAATATATAAAATGGTCATGCAATGAATACATGAATGAGTTGCTCATGACTTAAATATGTCATACTTGTCTCTATAGAAATAAGTAATGGATAATCTAATATTTTACTTTTTATCTATGGTGTATTTTTAATTGTGTATTTTGACGCGCATACACACACAAAAAAATTGATACATAAAATTGAACATGGAAACATGTACAGTATTTTAACACATGAGAACAGGATGGATTAAGTAACTAAATCAGCAAGAGAGCAGCAATGTGTTTTTTCTGTGTGTTATCAGTCATGATGTAAATTACAAACCCTGTTTCCATATGAGTTGGGAAATTGTGTTAGATGTAAATATAAACGGAATACAATGATTTGCAAATCCTTTTCAACCCATATTCAATTGAATGCACTACAAAGACAACATATTTGATGTTCAAACTCATAAACTTTTTTTTTTTTTTTTGCAAATAATTAACTTAATTTCATGGCTGCAACACGTGCCAAAGTAGTTGGGAAAGGGCATGTTCACCACTGTGTTACATGGCCTTTCCTTTTAACAACACTCAGTAAACGTTTGGGAACTGAGGAGACACATTTTTTAAGCTTCTCAGGTGGAATTCTTTGCCATTCTTGCTTGATGTACAGCTTAAGTTGTTCAACCTACCTACTCAGTGGCCTAGTGGTTAGAGTGTCCGCCCTGAGATCGGTAGGTTGTGAGTTCAAAACCAGGCCGAGGCATACCAAAGACTATAAAAATGGGACCCATTACCTCCCTGCTTGGCACTCAGCATCAAGGGTTGGAATTGGGGGTTAAATCACCAAAAATGATTCCCGGGCGCGGCACCGCTGCTGCCCACTGCTCCCCTCACCTCCCAGGGGGTGAACAAGGGGATGGGTCAAATGCAGAGGACAAATTTCACCACACCTAGTGTGTGTGACAATCATTGGTACTTTAACTTTGGCAGTCCGGGGGTCTCCGTTGTGGTATTTTAGGCTTCATAATGTGCCACACATTTTCAATGGGAGACAGGTCTGGACTACAAGCAGGCCAGTCTAGTACCCGCACTCTTTTACTATGAAGCCACGTTGATGTAACACGTGGCTTGGCATTGTCTTGCTGAAATAAGCAGGGGCGTCCATGGTAACGTTGCTTGGATGGCAACATATGTTGCTCCAAAACCTGTATGGACCTTTCAGCATTAATGGCGCCTTCACAGATGTGTAAGTTACCCATGTCTTGGGCACTAATACACCCCCATACCATCACAGATGCTGGCTTTTCAACTTTGCGCCTATAACAATCCTGATGGTTCTTTTCCTCTTTGGTCCGGAGGACACGACGTCTACAGTTTCCAAAAACAATTTGAAATGTGGACTCGTCAGACCACAGAACACTTTTCCATTTTGTATCAGTCCATCTTAGATGAGCTCAGGCCCAGTGAAGCCGACGGCGTTTCTGGGTGTTGTTGATAAACGGTTTTTGCTTTGCATAGGAGAGTTTTAACTTGCACTTACAGATGTAGCGACCAACTGTAGTTACTGACAGTGGGTTTCTGAAGTGTTCCTGAGCCCATGTGGCGATATCCTTTACACACTGATGTCGCTTGTTGATGCAGTACAGCCTGAGGGATCGAAGGTCACGGGCTTAGCTGCTTACGTGCAGTGATTTCTCCAGATTCTCTGAACCCTTTGATGATATTACGGACCGTAGATGGTGAAATCCCTAAATTCCTTGCAATAGCTGGTTGAGAAAGGTTTTTCTTAAACTGTTCAACAATTTGCTAACGCATTTGTTGACAAAGTGGTGACCCTCGCCACATCCTTGTTTGTGATTGACTGAGCATTTCATGGAATCTACTTTTATACCCAATCATGGCACCCACCTGTTCCCAATTTGCCTGTTCACCTGTGGGATGTTCCAAATAAGTGTTTGATGAGAATTCCTCAACTTTATCAGTATTTTTTGCCACCTTTCCCAACTTCTTTGTCACGTGTTGCTGGCATCAAATTCTAAAGTTAATGATTATTTGCAAAAAAAAAAAAAAGAGTTTATCAGTTTGAACAACAAATATGTTGTTTTTGTAGCATATTCAACTGAATATGGGTTGAAAATGATTTGCAAATCATTGTATTCCGTTTATATTTACATCTAACACAATTTCCCAACTCATATGGAAACGGGGTTTGTAAGAGAATAAAACAAGAGTACAAACTAAATATGTACTTTCACAAATGTTGAATCTGCATGTGGTGAATCTATACTGTGCTGGCTGACTTTCAATGGCGGGACAAAATTAATTACATTTTTAAATACTTAAAAATGTGTCAATTTATTTAAAATTTAAATAAAGTAGATAGTTTTAAATATCATTCATTTAGTTATATAATCAAGGTTGATGTAATTATTTAATGATTTACTGAATTATTTCACAATTTAATTATTGCTTTTATTATTTCATCATTTAATGATTTATTTATGATTTGATGAATTAACGATTAATTTAAGTACTTATTTAAAATTAGTTTATGTATACATTTTTTTCATATTTGGCCCTACATAAATTTCACATGGCTCTTGAAACTTTAAATGCCCTCAATGTAAATGTAGTGAATTACTAAGCAGTGTCTAACCCGTCTTGGTCAACAAACTTAGCAAGTTCTTGTCCACCAAGTCCAAATTGCTAAAAAAGTGCCCTCTTTAGTCGATATAAGTCAACATACGTGGTCGAGCTCTTTTGTCGACAGAAAAGTTGATACCAACATGGGTCATTTCTGAAATTCGTTTGTCAATGTGTTGCAGTGTTTTTACAAAAGTAGATTTGCGGTTGTATCATAAATAGTAAACATAACAGATTAATCACAGGACGGCTGTGGATTAATCATGATTAAAAATCAGTTTTCCATCATGATTGTGTTTCATTTGGCATGAGCAAGGAGGTTTAGAAAATAAGTGACTATACGGTACGGAAAGTATTCAGACCCCTTTAAAATGTTTTTCATTGCAGCCATTTGCTAAAATCAACAGTTAATTTTTTTTTCACATTAATGTACACTCAGCACCCCATCTTGACAGAAAAAAACAAATGTAGAATGTTTTGCAAATTTATTAAAGACAAAAACTGATCACATGGTCAGAAGTATTCAGACCCTTTGCTGTAAAACTCATTTAACTCACATGCTGTCCATTTCTTCTGATCCTCCTTGATGGTTCTGCTCCTTCATTGTAGTCCAGCTGTGTTTAATTAAACTGATTGGACTTGATTAGGAAAGACACACACCTGTCTATATAAGACCTTACAGAGCAAATGAGAATCATGAGGTCGAAGGAACTGCCCAGGGAGCTCAGACAGAATTGTGGCAAGGCACAGATCTGGCCAAGATTACAAAAGAACTTCAGCAACACTCAAGGTTCCCTAAGAGCACAGTGTTCTCTATAATCCTTAAATGGAGGGTTGACAAAAAAAACTACAGTTTTTCAAAGAAACGTGTCCTTATCAAAGGTGATGGGTCAAATGCAGAGAATAATTTCGTCACACCTAGTGTGTGTGTGTGTGTGTGTGTGTGTGTGTGTGTGTGTGTGTGTGTGTGTGTGTGACAATCATTGGTACTTTAACTTAACTTATTGTTACCCCTTTTGTGTTATTATTGTCCTAACATGCAAAACCAACTTTTCTTATCTGTTTTTGTGTATTTGGGATCCCCGTAAATCCTGAGAATGTGAAATCAAACCATAGAGGCATTGCGAATACATTTATAAAACTATGGAGGCATTGCGGAGATATTTATTAAACTATCTTGCCTTCTTCCAGACTTTCTCCAAACGAGCTGTTAGGAACTTTTATGACGTATTTTGCCTTCGTTACGAGCTTTGCTTTGCGCAAGTCTGCCATTCTTAATATAGCTGTTGTTCAAAGTTGTAGTCAGTAAGTTCCTTCTTTTTCTCTATCCTCTTGTTGTGGGGCAGACTGGCTCGAACATGGACATGCAGCCTTTGCTGTTGCCATTTTTAAATAAAAAATAGCATGTACCGTATTTTTCGGAGGCAAGGCAACTTTATTTATATAGCACTTTTCATACACACGGCAGACTCAAAGTGCTTCACAGACAACAAAGTGAAATGAGAGAAAATAAAAGCAAAATTAAAATGCAGACAATAAAAATAAAAACAGTGTAGACGTTAAAAGTTAAAAGATTAAAAGATTTAGCTGAAAGCTAAGGTGAACATAAAAGTTTTCAGTCTAGTTTTAAAAGTGGACAGAGTTGGGGAAAGTCTGACATCTTCAGGAAGTTTATTCCAGCTATTTGTTGCGTAGTGACTGAATGATGCTCTCCCTTGATTTGAGTTTACTCTAGGAACCGCTAACAGATTGGTCTCAGAAGATCTTAGTGATCGGAGTATAAGTCGCTCCGGAGTATAAGTCGCACCAGCCAAAAATGCATAATAAAGAAGGAAAAAAACATTTTCGTCGCACTGGAGGAAAGGCGCATTTTTGGGGGAAATGTATTTGATAAAACCCAACACCAAGAATAGACATTTGAAAGGCAATTTAAAATAAATAAAGAATAGTGAACAACAGGCTGAATAAGTGTACGTTATATGAGGCATAAATAACCAACTGAGAACGTGCCTGGTATGTTAACGTAACATATTATGGTAAGAGTCATTCAAATAACTATAACATATAGAACATGCTATACGTTTACCAAACAATCTGTCACTCCTAATCGCTAAATCCCATGAAATCTTATACTTCTAGTCTCTTACGTGAATGAGCTAAATAATATTATTTGATATTTTACGGTAATGTGTTAATAATTTCACACATAAGTCGCTCCTGAGTATAAGTCGCACCCCTGGCCAAACTATGAAAAAAACTGCGATTTATAGTCCGAAAAATACGGTAGTTCCAACTTGAATCCGTCAGTAGATTCGATATGGTAACGCAAAAAACTTCAACGTGGCTGACGGGTGGAGACACGGTCAAAGTGGTATTGGCCTAGAGGAGGACTTTGGCACGTAAATAAGAGCGCCCACAAAACAGCGCATACTGAAGAGACAGTCAGAAATCACCTTAAAGATAATCTGTAAAACCAAACTACGCAAATTTGTAACCAAAGCACCACCATTACATGTTATGTAGACCAGTGTTTTTCAACCACTGTGCCGCGGCACACTAGTGTGCCGTGAGATACAGTCTGGTGTGCCGTGGGAGATGATCTAATTTCACCTATTTAGGTTAAAAATGTTTTTTGCAAACAAGTAATTATAGTCTGCAAATGATGTGTTGTTGAGTGTCGATGCTGTCTCGAGTTCGGCAGAGTAACCGTGTAATACTCTTCCATATCAGTAGGTGGCAGCAGGTAGCTAATTGCTTAGTAGATGTCGGAAACAGCAGGTCAAAAGGTATCTAATGCTTAAACCAAAAATAAACAAAAGGTGAGTGTCCCTAAGAAAAGGCATTGAAGCGTAAGGAAGGCTATGCAGAACGAAACTAAAACTGAACTGGCTACAAAGTAAACAAAAACAGAATGTTGGACGACAGCAAAGACTTACTGTGGAGCAAATACGGCGTCCACAAAGTACATCCAAACATGACATGACAATCAACGATGTCCCCACAAAGAAGGATAAAAACAACTGAAATATTCTTGATTGCTAAAACAAAGTAGTTGCGGGAAATATCGCTCAAAGGAAGACATGGAACTACTATAGGAAAATATCAAAAAAAAAGAGAAAAAGCCACCAAAAAAGGAGTGCAAGACAAGAACTAAAACACGACACACAGGAAAACAGCAAAAAAACTCAAAATAAGTCACGGCGTGATGTGACAGTAGACCTACTTTGAGACAAGAGCTACGGTTGGTTATGGTTTAAAGTCATATCCAACAATTGCGACAACGACTTTTTACTGTCAACTGAGTTTAGTTTTTTAATGATTTCTGCTGGTGGTGTGCCTCCGGATTTTCTCAACGCAGAAAATGTGCTATGGCTCAAAAAATGTTGAGAAACACTGATGTAGACCACAAGAAGGTGTTCCAAATATAGAAAAACATTATAATGCTTCAGTGAAAATAAAAAACGTTCTTAGTTGACCGTATCATTTTGTACTTAAATGTAGACATTGAGAGGGCCTACGTGCTAATTAGCACCTGTCACACCTGGGTGAAGTCTTGTCTGGGTTTTGTCTGGTCTCAGATTGTCTTGTCACTTCCTGTTTTATTTTGAAATGCTAACTCTCCCTCTTGTTCCAGATCACTTTCCCTTCCTCATGTGTTGTTTGTCCTGATTGCTTTCACCTGTTCCCCTAGGCCACGGGTCGGCAACCCGCGGCTCTAGAGCCGCATGCGGCTCTTTAGCATCACCCTAGTGGCTCTCTGGAGCTTTTTCAAAAATGTATGAAAAATGGAAAAAGATGAGGGCAAAAAAAAATGTTTTTGTTTTAATATGGTTTCTGTAGGAGGACAAACATGACACAAACCTCCCTAATTGTTATAAAGCACACTGTTTGTATTAAACATGCTTCACTGATTCGAGTATTTGGTGAGCAACGTTTTGTCCTACTAATTTTGGCGGTCCTTGAACTCACCTTAGTTTGTTTACATTTATAACTTTCTCCGACTTTCTAACACGTGTTTTATGCCACTTCTTTTTTTGTCTCATTTTGTCCACCAAACTTTTAATGTTGTGCACAAATGCACAAAGGTGAGCTTTGTTGATGTTATTGACTTGTGTGGAGTGATAATCAGGCATATTTGGTCACTGCATGACTGCAAGCTAATCGATGCTAACATGCTATTTAGGCTAGCTATATGTACATATTGCATCATTATTCCTCATTTGTATGTATATTTGAGGTCATTTAGTTTCCTTTAAGTCATCTTAATTCAATTTATGTCTCATGACACACTATCTGTATGTAATATGGCTTTTAATTTTTTGCGGCTCCAGACAGATTTTTTTTTTGTATTTTTGGTCCAATATGGCTCCTTCAACATTTTGGGTTGCCGACCCCTGCCCTAGGCTTAAATGTCTCGTATCTTCTTGTGCGTACACGGTCTTGTCCACAGCCACAGTCATGTTTTCGTGTTGCCTTTTGGATCCTCGAGAGTTTTTGGTTTGTAAAGTTTTCAGGTAAGATTAGCTTCCTAGTATCGCCTCCCATGGAGAGCCTTTAGTTGTATGTAGTAGTTTCAGTCCTTAGAACCCTTTTCCCTCCGTAGCTGGAGCGTTTTGTGTTTGTTAATAATTTTGTAAATTTAGTAGTCAGGTTAGGTCTGTTTTTATAGCCTGTTTTGTTTCTCCCATTTTTGGATCCCTTCCCTTGTCAAAATAAAGAACTGCTTTTGATATCCTGCGTCTGTGTTCAGAGTCCAATTCTGGTCGTGGCAGGACACTCTGGCACAGGACAGAAGGAGGACGAGACGTTTAAGCCCAGGGGAACAGGTGAAATGGATCAGGACCAAACGACACATGAGGAAAGGCAAGTGGTCTGAAACGAGAGGGAGAGTTAGCATTTCAAAATAAAACAGGAAGTGACAAGACAACCTGGAACCAGACAAGACTTCACCCAGGTATGACAGCACCTTTCAGCCTTTCACTCCCGCATCAACTGCATACTTGCACATGTGCAATGGTAAACATTAGTTCCCAGAAATGTGTTGTCAGAGACAATTCAGGGATTTTAGTCAGTCTGCACAGAAAATGGGTTATTTGTCTTAGAATTTTTAATCAGAATATTAATGATGATGGATTAATCTGCTTTAAATCTGTCATTTTGACAGCCGTGGTCATAGAAAGCATTTAGGTTTTCAGCACCGAAAGCTTGGAATAACCTACAATCGAACATTAAACTTCAAACCCTAGTTACGTTGAATGAGTTTAAAGCTTCTGTGAAAGGATTACAGTCTACCTTGTCTTTATGCACATGTGTCATGTGAGCAAGTTTTAATGTTGTAAATGTGATGTTTTATGTATTTGTTTACTGTTTTTAATGTAACCTTGCTGCTGCCCTCTTGGCCAGGTCTCCCATGGAAAAGAGATCTTTGATCTCAATGGGATTTTACCTGGTTAAATAAAGGCTAATAAATAAATAAAATAAGAAACAAAAACAAACTGCAAAAGAAAAGTCCTAAGCCGTGCTTTTATCCCTCTGTAAATGTCAACAAACAAATCCATATTTATTGCAAATTCTCCGGTAAAAGTACATTTGCCAACAATGGCAATATTTTTGGTTTTGGTGGCATAAATCAGACAATCTGAGAGATGTAGGCTTAAACCGGTCTCGGTACTGTACATACATACACATTTCAACATCATTTTGTCTGTACTGCTCTGTTAGTGTGTGTTTGTGTCAGTGTGTGCACGTGGTTTTGGAGGATGGGCCTGGTCGGACAGACGCACACATAACCTTATTACGGGTTGGGGAGTAATGTCGTTGCGGGCCAATTAGCAGCATGTGTGCTGAATGAAGCAGAGAGATGCGATGGCTGTGATTTGTAGTCACATAAACTGAGGAAGAAGGTTTTGGGGGAAATCACTTCTGGCAATGTTGTTGTTTGCGTGAATCTATGACGCTTCTCGTTTAAGCTTTTGACCCAGAAAGAGGGAAAGTAGTACTGATTAACAAATGTTGCTGTTTTCTGTCATTTTGATATACATCTATTTTCTATATTGCTTGTCCTTGTTAAGGTTGTGGGCGAGCTGGAGTTTTTCCCAGCTGACCCTGGGGGCAGAGTGTAGGTTCACCCTGGACTGGTCACCTATCAGTCACAGGGTGTCTATTGACAAACAACCATTTGCACCTTTTGACCATTTCCAGTTTGGTCAACATAGTTGCCTTTTTCTACGATGTTTTATATTTCATATTGAGTAGTGGCTCAATTGATTGTCTACACAGGGCTGCCCCTCCCTGTGTGTAGAGATACGTGTTTGTCCTCATTTTGCGTGAAGAAGCGCATGTAAAATGTCAATTTAAAAATGACAGAGCACTTCATAGAAAATGCTACCGCAAACGTACAGTCGATCCACGATTTACAAACTCTTCTATTTGCGACCTTTTCGGTCTACAAACCTTTACATTGCGCCAAATATGCCTCTGTGTTTGAGGTACGAACGCTTCATTCATTCATTCATTTTGCATGCCGATTGAGGCCATCTTGGGCTGCCATTTTGATGACATCACTTCCTGCACATGTGGGCACGGCTATTTTAAAGAAGCAGGGCCCCCTACGTCACATCCTGTTGACATACTGCCATTTCGAAGAGTTTCAATGGCGAGCGGCACTTCAGACCATACTTGCCAACCCTCCCGATTTTTCCGGGAGACTCCCGAATTTCAGTGCCCCTCCCGAAAATCTCCCAGGGCAACCTTTCTCCCAACAATATTAAGGGCGTACCGTGATGGCACTGCCTTTAGCGTCCTCTACAACCTGTCGACACGTCTATTTCACCATACAAACAGCGTGCAGGCCCAGTCACATGTTGTATGCGGCTTCTGCATACACACGAAAGTGACTGCAAGACATACTTGATCAACAGCCATACAGGTCACACCGAGGGTGGCCGTATAAACAACTTTAACACTGTTACAAATATGCGCCATACTGTGAACCCACACCAAACAAGAATGACAAACACATTTCGGGAGAACATCCGCACCGTAACACAACATAAACACAACAGAACAAATACCCAGAATCCCTTGCATCCCTAATTCTTCCGGGCTACAATATACACCCACGCCCCCCAATCTCCCGAATTCGAAGGTCTCAAGGTTGGCAAATATGCTTCGGACGTATTTACTTCCAAAATTGTTGTACCTTGTGTCAGAGCTTGTGTGAGCCTGTCTTAGAGATCACTCTGTGTGATCAGAAACGCTTTAAATGTGTCCAAACTCTTACAGTCTCGCTGCAAAGCTTTGGGCTGCTAGACAACCATTTGAGCTTGCGTTTTAGCTAGTTAGCCTCTGGCTTGCGGCACATTCATTTCAACGACTTTATCAGCGAAGGGGCCTTAGTTCCGCAGCAAGTCTTTTATTGTGATGAGACACAAAAAGATGCGACAGCGGAACTTTATTAGAGAAATAGAGAAGGTACTATCAAGATTGCCTCACACCGCTAGTTTGTGCTAATGCTAGCGGTGAATATGTGAAGCCACTGCTCGTTTATTACTCCATAACTTCCAGAGTGTTCAACAATGCCACAAATATTCACAGACTTTTGATTTTGTTTTTTATTGTAGCAACGTGTTGGTTAATGTTTTGGAGCGCACCAACAAGACTTTTGTGTGTGTGGATGCGCTTTATGTGTTGACATTTAGGTTTGCTGTAATGTTGTTTAGATAGAAAAGATTTTGTTGAGCCATTGCCACTGGAGATGTCCGATAATGGCTTTTTTGCCGATATTCCGATATTGTCCAACTCATATTTACCGATTCCGATATCAACCGATACCGATATATACAGTCGTGGAATTAACACATTATTATGCCTAATTTTGTTGTGATGCCCCGCTGGATGCATTAAACAATGTAACAAGGTTTTCCAAAATAAATCAACTCAAGTTATGGAAAAAAATGCCAACATGGCACTGCCATATTTATTATTGAAGTCACAAAGTGCATTATTTTTTTTAACATGCCTCAAAACAGCAGCTTGGAATTTGGGACATGCTCTCCCTGAGAGAGCATGAGGAGGTTGAGGTGGCGGGTGGGGAGTAGCGGGGGGGTGTATATTGTCGCGTCCCAGAAGAGTTAGTGCTGCAAGGGGTTCTGGGTATTTGTTCTGTTGTGTTTATGTTGTGTTACGGTGCGGATGTTCTCCCAAAATGTGTTTGTCATTCTTGTTTGGTGTGGGTTCACAGTGTGGCGCATATTTGTAACAGTGTTAAAGTTGTTTATACGGCCACCCTCAGTGTGACCTTTATGACTGTTGACCAAGTATGCTTGGCATTCACTTGTGTGTGTGAAAAGCCATAGATATTATGCGTTTGGGCCAGCACGCAAAGGCAGTGCCTTTTAAGGTTTATTGCCGCTCTGAACTTCTCCCTACGTCCGTGTACACAGCGGCGTTTTAAAAAGTCATTAATTTTACTTTTTGAAACAGATACCGATAATTTCCGATATTACATTTTAAAGCATTTATCGGCCGATATCGGCAGTCCGATATTATCGGACATCCCTATTTACCACCTTGTTCTATTGGTTGGATATATATATATATATATATATATATATATATATATATATATATATATATATATATATATATATATATATATATATATATATATATATATATATATATATATATATATGGGATAGACTCCAGCACCCCCAAAAGGGACAAGCGGTAGAAAATGGATGGATGGAAGTATATATGTATACATAGTGTCTTTAGTGTTTAACAGCATACTGCCACTTACCATTGATTCGTATGAGGAACTCTGCTTCACTATACAACATTTTCGGTTCACCCATAATGTTCAAGAACCAAATAAGTTCGTAAATCGAGGTTCCAATGTATTCCGAGTCGCTTCCTGCTCCGTCACTGATTAGAATATAAAGACATACAGTAATTCCCCATGAAGTCACACTGGCTCCTGTGACGCACACCGCATATCCTCCTAAAAGGAGGATATGCCAAATAAAATGTAGTTAGCACCCAGGTGGTTCTGGCTTTAATAATAAATAATAATAATTCATTTTATTTATGGGTGCCTTTCTCAGCACTCAAGGTCACCTTACAACAGATAAAAGATCAATTAGTCATGTGACAAACAATTAAAAAAACAAATATGTATACATAATAAAAACAGTGCTAATGTGAAGTGACATGGAGGCAAGGGATTAACATGAGTAAGCGAGTTTAAAAAGATATGTTTTCAGGCGAGATTTGAAGGTGGCAATGAAAGAGTGTCGAATGTCCAGGGGCAGAGAGTTCCAGAGGTGGGGGGCTGAGTGACTTAATGTTCTTGACCCCATGGTAACCAGGAGTGTAGGTGGGAGGATGAGCTGGATGGAGGAAGAATACCTAAGAGAACGGGAGGGAGTCTTGATATGAAGGAGATCGGTGCGATACGGAGGGACAAGATTGTTGATGGCCTTAAATGTGAGGAGAAGGATCTTGTAGTGAATGCGATATTTAATGGGGAGCCAATGGAGTTGCTTCAGGACAGGTGTTATGTGACTAATGGAGGAGGTTCTAGTAATGACACGGTAAACCAAAGAGTAGAGCATTATAGTAGTCCAAACGGGATGTGACCAGGGAGTGAACCAGAATTTCAGAGCTGTTGAGGGAGAGAGATGGGCGTAGGCGAGAGATATTGCGAAGATGGAAGTATGCTGACCGAGTGACATTATTGATATGGGACTTGAATGATAAGGTGCTATCCAGGATGCCACCCAGACTCTTTGGTTCTTATGATGTTTACCCTATGGTCTTGCATGTTTACTTTGGGTATTCAGGTGTTCTCCAACCAGCATTAAAACTAGAGATGTCCAATAATATCGGGCTGACGATATTATCAGCCGATAAATGCTTTAAAATGTAATATCGGAAATTATCGGTATCTGTTCGGAAATTATCGGTATCGGTTTCAAAAAGTAAAATTTATGACTTTTTAAAACGCCGCTGTGTGGAGTGGTACACGGACGTAGGGAGAAGTACAGAGCGCCAATAAACCTTAAAGGCACTGCCTTTGCGTGCCGGTCCAATCACATAATATCTATGGCTTTTCACACACACAAGTGAATGCCTCGCATACTTGGTCAATAGCCATACAGGTCACACTGATGGTGGCCGTATAAACAACTTTAACACTGTTACAAATATGCGCCACACTGTGAACCCACACCAAACAAGAATGACAAACACATTTCGGGAGAACATCCGCACCGTAACACAACATAAACACACTGCAGCACAACACACAAATACCCAGAGCCCCTTGCAGCACTAACTCTTTCGGGACGCTACAATACACCCCCCCCGCTACCCACCCACCCCACCCACCCACCTCAACCCCGCCAACCCCAACCCCGCCCACCTCAACCTCCTCATGCTCTCTTAGGGAGAGCATGTCCCAAATTCCAAGCTGCTGTTTTGAGGCATGTTAAAAAAAATAATGCACTTTGTGACTTCAATAATAAATATGGCAGTGCCATGTTGGCATTTTTTCCATAACTTGAGTTGATTTAATTTGGAAAACCTTGTTACATTGTTTAATGCAACAAAATTAGACATAATAATGTGTTAATTCTACGACTGTGTATATCAGTATCGGTTGATATCGGAATCGGTAATTAAGAGTTGGACAATATCGGAATATCGGATATCGGCAAAAAAGCCATTATCAGACATCTCTAATTAAAACCGATGATGAGTCTATTGTAATAAAAAAAAAACGGACGCTATCAGCTGAGCATTGCGAAATGGAAAGGTAAATAAAGCTTTTGCATGCTAATTATTCAAATTACAGTGGAACCTTGATTTACAAACGTAATTAGTCCTTGACCAAGGTTTACAAATAGAAATGTTTTTGCATCGAAGCAAATAAGAAACAATGTAAACATGGATAATTGGTTCTGGCCTGGACAAAAGTCCATATTTTAGTAAAAGTTTTCACACGATACACACACACACAACATAAAGTGATTTACAGTACTGTACATTAAACAAACATAACAAGGAGTGAGGGCTCAACCTTGTATTTAATAACTAAGCTAAAACAACTAGCTGAACTGTCCTCATTTTCATTC
Organism: Nerophis lumbriciformis; assembly: GCF_033978685.3. Taxonomy (NCBI): domain Eukaryota; kingdom Metazoa; phylum Chordata; class Actinopteri; order Syngnathiformes; family Syngnathidae; genus Nerophis; species Nerophis lumbriciformis. The sequence goes on along the minus strand of NC_084561.2, from coordinate 20,307,054 downwards.
CTCTGCTTTCTTTGGACTCATATTGAGCTAGCAAAACTAGAAACATGTTGTAAAAAGCCAAAAAAAACATCTAAAAGGCACACAAAGTAGCAAACAGCAGCAGTGCTGCTCTGTTGACTAAATAAGCGGGGCGATTAATCAACCCACCCATATTGGATGCTGGCACACAAATAAAATCACCAAAGTGATACCATTAAATTGTAGCGTTTGTGATCTTTTACTGGTTTTGAAATGAACAGGTTCATTCCAACTTTAATGCTACTGTAGTGGTGGTCTTGCACACTACCTACTGTACACACAATGCACACACTTTATTATTCACACTTGCTTGGAGTGCGCTTCATCTCAGTAGATGAATATAGCAGATACATTTAAAAGGGGATATTAGGTCAAAAATGACACATGTGGGGTCCCATTTCATCAAGTATACATTGTGTGCCCGTTCTCCTCCTGCATGGATATGTTGTTTGCCAGCAGCATCCAGCTACAGCTGAGCCCCCTTCCTCAGTTAATACGCAATCGCACACCCTGACACTTCCATTAAAGTATATTTATGGCAGGCGCAAATAATCGATATGCAGATATGACGGGCTGTCGGCGTACACTGAATAGTCTTTTGGTTCAGCTGTGTGATGCATCACACTGCAGTGCGCAGTCACAGTAGACACCGTCTGCACCGTCATTCCAATTCTATCTCCTACTCGCCAGAATGGTCATAATTATTGTAAGAAATATACCCAGCAGAATTCATAGGACACCAATTACAATGCAAGTGCGACAGTGTAGTAATGGTGTTAAATTAACACCTAATGTGATCATTTTCCCCAGCTAAAGTGGTCATGTTTCAGCCGACGGTTGTTTACACACTTGACACAGTCCTGTTTTATAGGCACATGCAGCAGGAGAATTATGCAGTATATACACTATGTATATAAACTACATATGGATGGGTACTTTTCACATTTGAATCAATACGGTAACAATTCCTGCTACCTGAGAATTGATGTTGATAAATGTTAATTGCTTAAATTTTTTTTTTTTTTTTTTCCCCAACTCGTAGCTGTGCTGTCCAGTTATCTTGATTTCTTACACTTGTGTGTCTATTTTGCAAGTACTGTACTACTGTATGTAATCTACTTTGCACGCAGTTGCAATTCAAAGACGTGAGATGGCAGTAGTGTATAGACAGTAGTGTGTTGCCTTCATCAGAAAGTAGACTTTGCCATTACGTTGAATGTGCCAGTCTTTTGTTTTGTTGAGTCCTACAAAGTGTTTATTCTGTAAGTATTGTATTTATTACTCAGTGGCCTAGTGGTTAGAGAGTCCGCCCTGAGATCGGTAGGTCGTGAGTTCAAACCCCGGCCGAGTCATACTAAAGACTATAAAAATGGGACCCATTACCTACCTGCTTGGCAGTCAGCATCAAGGGTTGGAATTGGGGGTTAAATCACCAAAAATTATTCCCGGGCGCGGCCACCGCTGCTTCTCACTGCTCCCCTCACCTCCCAGGTGGTGAACAAGGGGATGGGTCAAATGCAGAGGAAACATTTCACCACCCCTAGTGTGTGCGTGACAATCATTGGTATTTTAACTTTAACTTTAATTACACACATGCTGTTTGATTGTAACCTGCTTCTAAATTGTAGTTTTCATTAATACGTTTTGAGGCGTATGTAAAATTGCTAATTCTAATCAGTAGCATGTCAATGGCAAATCCAATTTAAATTAGCACCGAGCTCGTATATTTTGAGAAATGCAGCACTAATGTACTTCTTAGTGCCGTCTTCTTGCTTTGATGCCTTGGAAAATGATAAGATGACCTGAAGGCAGTCGGGATGAGTCCAGGCTGAGTGCTTGAGGCGTTGTTGAATTTGCAACAGGATGTCATGTGCAGCAAATGTGTCGAAATATGTTTGATTTTATGTAAATCAGTATCGACAGTGCTGACAGACTTTGGTCGGTACTAGAGATGTCCGATAATATCGGACTGCCGAAATTATCGGTATCGGTTTCAAAATGATCGGTTTCAAAAAGTAAAATTTATGACTTTTTAAAACGCTACTGTGTACACGGACGTAGGGAGAAGTACAGAGCGCCAATTAACCTTAAAGGCACTGCCTTTGCGTGCCGGCCCAATCACATATTATCTACGGCTTTCCGCACACACAAGTGAATGCAAGCATACTTGATCAACAGCCATACAGGTCACGCTGAGGGTGGCCGTATAAACAACTTTAACACTGTTACAAATATGCGCCACACTGTGAACCCACACCAAACAAGAATGACAAACACATTTCGGGAGAACATCCGCACCGTAACACAACATAAACACAACAGAACAAATACCCAGAACCCCTTGCAGCACTAACTCTTCCAGAACGCTACAATGTACACCCCCCGCTACCTCCTAACCCCCCCCCCCCGGCCCCCCCCACATCCCCAACCCCGCCCACCGCAACCTCCTCATGCTCTCTCAGGGAGAGCATGTCCCATATTCCAAGCTGCTGTTTTGAGGCATGTTAAAAAAACTAATGCACTTTGTGACAATAAATATGGCAGTGCCATGTTGGCATTTTTTTCCATAACTTGAGTTGATTTATTTTGGAAAACCTTGTTACATTGTTTAATGCATCCAGCGGGGCATCACAACAAAATTAGGCATAATAATGTGTTAATTCCACGACTGTATATATCGGTATCGGTTGATATCGGAATTGGTAATTAAGAGTTGGACAATATCGTAATATCGGATATCGGCAAAAAAGCCATTATTGGACATCCCTAGTCGGTACCTATTAAAGTGCAAAATGTGGTACCTAGGTTTTCGTACATGTCACTTTTCGCATACAGTTTCTAGATAAAATGCTTTCCAGTTTTGGTATGCTCATGTGTCATTCTGCAAAATCAAGAGCCCAAACAAAGAATCTCTTGTGTTGGTGACTCAGTCTGTGTGTTTTTTTAATATTGAGTACAACTGCAAAATAACCCTAACCTTTGATTGATTGAGACTTTTATTAGTAGATTGCACAGTACAGTACATATTCCGTACAATTGACCACTAAATGGTAACACCCCAATAAGTTTTTCAACTTGTTTAAGTCGGGGTTCACGTTAATCAATTCATGGTACAAATATATACTATCAGCATAATACAGTCATCACCAGAGGTGGGTAGTAACGCGCTACATTTACTCCGTTACATCTACTTGAGTAACTTTTGGGATAAATTGTACTTCTAAGAGTAGTTTTATTGCAACATACTTTTACTTTTACTTGAGTATATTTATAGAGAAGAAACGCTACTTTTACTCCGCTACTTTTATCTACATTCAGCTCGCTACTCGCTACTATTTTTTATCGATCTGTTAATGCACGCTTTGTTTGTTTTGGTCCGTCAGACAGACCTTCATAGTGCCTGCGTTTCAACAAATACAGTCACTGGTGACGTTCACTCCGTTCCACCAATCAGATGCAGTCACTGGTGACGTTGGACCAATCAAACAGAGCCAGGCGGTCACATGACCTGACTTAAACAAGTTGAAAAACTTATTGGGGTGTTACCATTTAGTGGTCAATTGTACGGAATATATACTGTACTGTGCAATCTACTAATAAAAGTTTCAATCAATCAATCAAAAGTGTGAAGGAAAAAAGACCCTTTTATTTCAACCGTACATCCCGTCAAAAGCCTAAAGACTGACTGCACAGTTCCTGTCTTCACAATAAAAGTGCCGCTCCATCGCGCCTGCGCTTTCAAAACAAGAGTCTCCGAAAGCCAGCGCAAACAAGCTAGCAAGCTACGGAGTTTGCCGCCAATGTATTTCTTGTAAAGTGTATAAAAACGAATATGGAAGCTGGACAAATAAGATGCCAAAAATCAACCACTTTCATGTGGTATTAGACAGAAAGGAGGAACTTTTTTCTCCTCCATTTGAAAACGTGGACGCTATCAGCACTACTGTCTGATTCCAATCAATGCAAGTCATCAGAATCAGGTAATACACCAACTTATATTCTTGTCTTCATGAAAGAAAGGAATCTATATGTGTTAAACATGCATGTATATTCATTAAAACACCTTTAACATGTAAACAAATACGGCAAAATAAATAAATATAAAATATATATATATATATATATATATATATATATATATATATATATATAAATGTGTGTGTGTATATATATATATATATATATATATATATATATATATATATATATATAAATGTGTGTGTATATATATATATATATATATATATATATATATAAATGTGTGTGTATATATATATATATATATATATATATATATATATATATATATAAATGTGTGTGTATATATATATATATATATATACATATATAAATGTGTGTATATATATATATATATATATATATATATATATATATATACACGATATGTGTGTGTATGTTACTCATCAGTTACTCAGTACTTGAGTAGTTTTTTCACAACATACTTTTTACTTTTACTCAAGTAAATATTTGGGTGACTACTCCTTACTTTTACTTGAGTAATAAATCTCTAAAGTAACAGTACTCTTACTTGAGTACAATTTCTGGCTACTCTACCCACCTCTGGTCATCACACAAGTTAATCATCAGAGTATATACATTGACCTGACTCTCGCCAGACCCTTGTAGTTCGCTGAGCTCCACACAAGGATCTGGGCTCGAAGGCATTGCGAATTCCTTCCAGATAGCAAAAAATAATGAACCAATCAGGATCGCCGGGCGGGATTTCATAGACGTGACGTAGCGCCGAAGCGACTGTTTGATTCAAACAACAATGGCGCAACTATGGCATCCGCTGCGTCACATGCTGACATTGATTCTGCTATTGCAACTGTTTTGTCGACTCTATCGAATATTAATTCTTTAAAAGATGAACAGAGAACGGTTTTGAAGGCATTTATTGGTGGCAAGGATGTTTTGGCTCTTCTTCCGACGGGGTTTGGATTTCCCAGCGTCACGGGTTGATTTCCATGTGAGTGCTTGAAGTAGCACGTCATTCAAGATAACGGACAAGTACTTTATCCAATCACATTCAATTATTTTTTTACAAGGCCCCGCCTTCTGAAATAACATCTCCTATTGAAAACTCCCAGATCAATGTGTGGAGCTCAGCGAACTACAAGGATCTGGCGAGAGTCAGGTTAAAATAACCCACCATTGGGCCAAAGAAAATTGCGAATGCCAGCTATGTCCTTTAAGTCTTCCGTAACGATGTTAAACGTAAGTGATGTTCATTTATCCATTTAATTTGTCATTTATATGTCATTTCTGCATGTAAAACTATAATTATTCTTTATAAAATGTGATTCGTGTCAATATTTGGGGTATTTGGAACAGACTCATTGGATTTGATTTAGTTCTTATGGGAAACATTGCACCAGTTTTCGCACGATTCTGTCTTTGTCTCACATTTTGGAACGGATTACTCACGAAAGCCAAGAATCACTGTATGGCAATGTGCTTACATCCATCCATCCATCCATTTTCTACCGCTTGTCCAGTTTAGTGTAATATTTGTATGTGTGTTTACACCACTCCACCTATTACATACACAAACAACCACCCAGTTGTACTGCATTTCATTAGATTATGGCGATATTCCTCATGTTGTGCCTGGCGAGTGTACAGCTTCAGAGTCATTCAATAGAACGTACTTTTGGATGATTGCTGTCCCCTTTGGTGCATGACTATATAGGATTCTCTCTCCAAAGACCATACATCATATCAGGCCTGCCCAGACGTGCAGCTGTTCTTATAGAAAGTGGCAGACACACTGAGCAGCATTGTCCATGCCTACAGAACCACAGATGACTATGGCAGCCTCTCCACATGTGCTACACAGATACATTTTGTAGAATGCCAGGGGCTGTATAGGATTCTCTATGAAGAACTCACAGCCATCCAGCTTTAGTGCCTGCGGGATTTGGTTTTAGTAATGCCAACAATGCTGTAAACCACTGCAACATCATTAAACTGCAGACCGCCTCAAATATGTCCACAGCCAGAAAGTTTATTTTATCAACATTCACTGGACTCGCTGCTTCACTACTCTCACTTTTCCATTTTTTTTTATTTCTGAGTAACACTTTAAGTCTACTGACAGATATAATTGAGAACATTATGCTACATTTTAGTAGAAATGGCAACGGCAAAGGATTTTAGCATGCATGTGCATGTACGAGCCAGGGTTCCCCTCAACAAGAAGGAGCTTATTGATTACAACTGAATAAAAATGGCAGATTTGTGGAAGGCTCTTTGGCTGAACCTTTACCACAGTGGTTCTCAAACTTTTTTTTTTTTTTACCAAGTACCAAACACTTTGCTCTCCAGGTACCATCATAATGACCAACATTAAAATACAGCAGTGTAGTAGGCCCAAGTATTCATTAAACACAAGGCAGAGGTTTTATTTAACAAATGTATTTAATGTTTTTGGCAACTGTAACATTGCAGAGTTTGAACAGTAACACTGTGTTTGAATATAGGAAAATAAAACACTGCGTTATTCTTCGGCGTACCACTAGATGGAGCCTGCATACTACAGTTTGAGAATCACCGCTCTACCATAAATGGAAATAGCCGCTGATGTAACTAAGCCAAAATATTAAAGTCTCGAATTCCAAACTTATTTAGAACAAGTTTGGAAGAAGGCAAGATTGTTTTATAAATATCTCCTCCATGCCTCCATGGTTTCAGTTCAAATTTCCTGGACTTAGGGGGATCCTAAATACACAAAGAAAGGTACCATTAGAGAAGAAAAGTTTTTGCATAACATGAACCCTTTAAGCCACAAGCGTGTGGAATCCTTTGTTTCGGCACTTGATTCCGCGGAAGGATACGCAGGCTATAGTTTGTTACACACAATGTTTAGCTGTTACATAACCAAGATGCTATACAAAAACCGGGCAAAAACATTGGCCAATAAATGTTGTCAAAAGTGGGGCTTATAAAAACTCAGGTACCACTGATTTGAAAAAAACAAATGATCGCAAACATGTGAATAATGTACAGTCATCCCTGGTTTATTGCTGTTAATTAGATACATTTCCGCGAAGAAGAAATCTAATATTATGAATCAATATTTTTCATAGCTTTAGCATAACAAAACTAACTGTTCACAACCTTCTTTATAACTTTTTCAACATTGTGAGAGCCCTCAAGACTAGAGATGTCCGATAATGGCTTTTTTGCCGATATCCGATATTCCAATATTGTCCAACTTTTAATGACCGATACCGATATCAACCGATACCGATATATACAGTTGTGGAATTAACACATTATTATGCCTAATTTTGTTGTGATGCCCCGCTGGATGCATTAAACAATGTAACAAGGTTTTTCAAAATAAATCCACTCAAGTTATGGAAAAAAGTGCCAACGTGGCACTGCCATATTTATTATTGAAGTCACAAAGTGCATTATTTTTTTTAACATGCCTCAAAACAGCAGCTTGGAATTTGGGACATGCTCTCCCTGAGAGAGCATGAGGAGGTTGAGGTGGGCGGGGTTGGGGGGAAGGGGTTGAGGTGGGGTATGGGGTAGTGTATTGTAGCGTCCCGGAAGAGTTAGTGCTGCAAGGGGTTCTGGGTATTTGTTCTGTTGTGTTTATGTTGTGTTACGGTGCGGATGTTCTCCCGAAATGTGTTTGTCATTCTTGTTTGGTGTGGGTTCACAGTGTGGCGCATATTTGTAACAGTGTTAAAGTTGTTTATACGGCCACCATCAGTGTGACCTGTATGGCTGTTGATCAAGTATGCCTTGCATTCACTTGTGAGTGTGTCAAAAGCCGTAGATAATATGTGACTGGGCCGGCACGCAAAGGCAGTGCCTTCAAGGTTTATTGGCGCTCTGTACTTCTCCCTACGTCCGTGTACACAGCGGCGTTTTAAAAAGTCATACATTTTACTTTTTGAAACCGATACCGATAATTTCCGATATTACATTTTAAAGCATTTATCGGCCGATAATATCGGCAGTCCGATATTATCAGACATGTCTACTCAAGACATAAAATAACACCCTTTTAGTCACTTTTACGCTCTTTTAATCCAATGTAGTAATGCTGCTTGAGGCTGAGCCAATCAGTGGCCACGATGCTGAACAGCGTGCTCTGATTGGTTAAGTCTCCTCCAGTGGCCAATATTACTGTAGTGTTGATATTTTTAGTTCATTTAGGCATTTTTTCTGATAACAAATGATTAATTTAGGACCAAAAAATTTAGACTATGCTTTCAAAATGTGCCCCAAAAAATCTGAGATGTGGTGAAGTTGCACTGTTTGAAGTGTGATGTATATATTACTAATATTGTACCTATACCATCGTTTTTATGTAGCCCACTCTGTTGTGTCCTTAATCGTCCTTAATTTGTGAGTGTGTTTTAAGGCCCATGTTGTTTAGTCAGCCAGGTCCTCAGATCGATATGTTGCTTGTAACAGTAAGTAGATGAAAAGAGCAGTGATTGAGAGCAAATCCATTACTGTAGCTCAGCGGTCTGTGTTTAGGACGGGGGTGGGTTTGTCTTACTGTCACATGGATTCTTTGAGTCACCACTCACAGCTCATTGCTTCTGCAAAAATGGCTTATACTGGACATAACAATAACCCACATGACCATATAGTGTAATTGTGTGTCCTTTAGGCATCCCCATGAAGCAGATTTGTCCCTAGATGGACAAAGTCTAGGAAGGGGTTTCATATGGCCCCATTCGTCACGGTTTACCTGACACATGAAACGTGACAAATTGGGTGTCTAATATCTTAAAATGTGTTTTCTACCAATTCCAACTTTGACCACAGTGTCAGTTGCTATGTTGAGTGGCGCTTTCCATCATTTTCAGCAGAAATGCTTATTTTTTCCAGGAAATTCCCATTTAAATGAAGGGTACATTTTTCAATGTTCCACAATTCCCACATTTTTCATGTAAATCAAACAATTCTAATTTCAAAATATTTAGCCTGTTCAGGAATTGTGTACTCTTCTTCGTCAATTCTAAAAAAATGTCCGGATTTTCCAGAATTCACAGATTTCGGGGACATTTTCCCCATTCAAAGTGAATGGTACGTTTTTCAAACTTCCACAATTCCCACATGTTTTAACAGATTCAAACCATTCCACATTCAACTCATCCTGGACCTTCAAACTAATATTTTTCTACGTTCAACAAATTTCCCGAATTTTCAGGAATTCCTGTTTTTTTCCTAACCCTATTTCCACCTTTTTTTTTTTTTTTGTTCGACTACGCCTTTCACATTTTTCAACCCAACTCAACCGTTTCACTGTCCAAACATTCCTCTTAGTCAGCGCAAAAAAACATTGAATTAGGTACTCCGAAAATTCCCGGTTTTGCCGAAATTCCAGGAATTCTGTAATACTATTTCTCAATTAAAAAGCTGTTACTACTTCAACATTTCATGACCGATTTAAAACAAATCCAACACCAACCAATTCAGCTCATTTAGGACATGCATGCTATTTTTCGCCTTTAAGGAATTCCCAACATTTAGTATTTCAAGATTGTGACTACATTTCAGTAGAGCTCAAACCATTTTAATCTATTTCAACTTTCAGACTATTTCTACAATCCACTCAGATTTCAATTTAGCATCAGCTTTTCAACATTCAAACCATGTCAACAGTCAAACCATTTCAGCATTAAAGCAATTTCAACATTCAAACCATTTCTACATTCGTCCTACATTCTATTAGCATTTCAGTTCAGCGTCAGCTCTTAAACATTCAAACCATTTCATCATTCAAACTATTCTTACATTCATACTGCATTCTATCAGCATTTCAGTTGAACTTCAGCATTGGAGCATTCACACGCAATTCCTTCTGGAATTGCTTCATCTAGTTAATACATTTATATTACTAAATACTTATTATAATAATAAATTATTGTGATAATAAAATCATAGTTATTATATAATACCATGTTATATTTTTAATGGAACATTTTCCCGTGCTAATACTTGTTTCAGTGTCAGTGCATATACAGTATTTTTATACAGTAGTCTCTCTCTCTCTATCTATCCATCTATCTATCTATCTATCTATCTATCTATCCATCTATCTATGTGTGTAATTTCTATTACAGTAGATTGTGCAAATGTACCTAATTAAGTGTCCATTGAGTTGTTTAGGTCAAATGTGATATTATAATCTGTATTCCATGTTGTTCATGATGACCAAGTCAAACAGTACTAAATTACAAGACATATCATGTGTCTTATGTATTAAAATCCAAATTGTAGCATGTAGAAGATTGAAGCTCCCGCTGCTCCCGCTGCAGACTGTGGGGGCGTCTTTATACTCCCAGTAAGGGTGGGCCATATTGAATTTTGATATCAATTCAACACCAAGTAAATACAGGTCCAGTTTTGTGTCATCACATCAACACCTGTAAAAGCTGAGTGACTGACTAAACTAGTAGATACAACCATGGCACTACTACAACACACCTGAATCAGTTATCAATACTAGTTATTACTTACCCATCCATTTAATCCACTATATGACCCTCCCTAGTGTGCTACTGATTGGCTCGCCAGTGTCTGACCATGTCTGTGACCCAGACCGCTCTGGCTGCAGTGCTTTCTGCTGGTTGTTCAGGGGAGTGTGTAATTCCACATTCAAACTCGGTCACATTTATTTGTGCATCTGGTTTGTAGTAGGAATGTCTCATCGACACAAAAGCAAAAAAGTGATCCATCCATCCATTTTCTACCGCTTGGCCCTTTTCGGGGTCGCGTGGGGTCGCTGGAGCCTATCTCAGCTGCACTCGGGCAGAAGGCGGGGCACACCCTGGACAAGTCACCACTTCATTGCAGGGCCAACACAGATAGACAGACAACATTCACACACTAGGGCCAATTTAGTGTTGCCAATCAACCTATCCCCAGGTGCATGTCTTTGGAGGTGGGAGGAAGCTGGAGTACCCGGAGGGAACCCACGCAGTCACGGGGAGAACATGCAAACTCCACACAGAAAGATCCCGAGCCCAGGATTCGAACTCAGGACCTTCGTATTGTGAGGCAGACGCACTAACCCCTGTTCCACCGTGCACATATGCAAATTCGATACAAACACTATGGACTGGACTCTCACTATTATGTTAGATCCACTATCAGAATCAGATTCAGCTTTATTGTCATTACACAAGGTAACAAGATTGAGGCCATTCCATACAATGCGATGTGTGCATGCAAGAAAACAATGTGTAAATATATAAAAACATGGACTGGACTCTCACTATTATGTTGGATCCACTATGGACTGGACTTTCACAATATTATGCTAGACCCACTCGACGTCCATTGCATCCGGTCTCCCCTAGTCTCTCCAAGGTTTCTCATAGTCATTCATATTGACATACCACTGGGTTGTGTGTTTTTCCTTGCCCTTATGTGGGCTCTGAACCGAGGATGTGGTTGTGGCTTGTGCAGCCCTTTGATACACTTTTGATTTAGGGCTATATAAATGAACATTGATTGATTGAAATACAAAATCAAGCATATTTATATTAAAATCTCAAAAATATATTTACAAATACACGTTTATTTATACAAATTCTTGATTTATTTGTATGTCACATTTTTATATTTATACATTTTATTTGTATGTATTTTTAAATCTCAATAATATATTTACAAATACGCATTTATTTATACACTTATTTATTTGTATTTCACATTTGTATTTGAATATTTAGTAATATATGCCAGTGACGTGCAGTCATTGGAGGCAGGTGAAACGGGGCCTCACGTGCCACCATGGAAAGAAAAAAAATGTAAAAAGAAAAAAAAATAATTAAATTGTTATGTATCCAGTGATTATACTATAAAGTTATTTTCCATTTAACTTCACCAGTTTTAGATTATTTTTATTCAAAATCGCTGAATTTTCACATTTGCCGTTCAAATACTGAGAAGAGACTTGCGGTGATCAGCAGCCAGTTGAGGCACGTCACTGAGTTGAGCCTCACCATGGATTGCGCAATGACTCTAACTGCTGCCTGCTGTGCAGTGAGACCGTATTGCTGTATGAATTATATTATACATTTCCATAGTTTAGTTAGCTGAGGTATATAATGTACAGTGTATTTTGTCAACAACTGTATGTGTGTAACGTATTTCTTGTGCTGAGCAATCATAAAACGGCTGCGAAGACGCACTGTGTGACGCTCACAGTAATCCCGCCTCCTGGTGGTAGAGGGCGCTAGTGATCCCAGAGATCATTCTTGCGACTACTCGGTTGCAGAAGAAGTGACAACAAGCAGCAACAGTTAGCAGCGATCGTTAATTTTTCCCTCTTGCCTGGACTTTTAACATGGAGGATTACATATCTAAAATAAAACAGTTTTCTAAACTGGACTTTCAATCGAAGCGGGAGGTAATACTTAGAGGAAGATCTCCATCGAGACAGAGAGACTTTTAAAACTGAAGAATGATAAGGAAGACTTCTATAAACAAGTTATCAATGCTTTTGTTCAAAAGGAGCTGCGCATGGACTTAATTTATAAGTAAAGGTAAGACCATAATAACGTTTTTTTTATTAAATGTGCTTTTTTGTGTGCTACAGTTTGTATGTGTTAAGTTAAAGTACCAATGATTGTCACACACACACATTAGGTGTGGTGAAATGTGTCCTCTGCATTTGACCCATCCTCACCCCCTGGGAGGTGAGAGGAGCAGTGGGCAGCAGCGGCGCCGTGCCCGGGAATCATTTTTGGTGATTTAACCCCCAATTCCAACCCTTGATGCTGAGTGCCAAGCAGGGAAGAATGCTGGTATGAGCTTTTAAACATAACCCGTTAACTGCTGCCAATCAAATGGTGAATAAGATACTCTTTAGGGTTCATATGTTTGTAAATCTGACTGTGATGAAGTCAGTGCCTCACCAGCCATCAACCTCACGTACCGCACGTCACTGATGTGTTATCATTTTGATGTATATAAGTTGATGTGAGACAATTGTACTTCCATATTTATGAGATTATTAACGTGCTAAATTCGACGGCCCTATTTTGAACAATACCACAAAAAGGAACTGTTTCTAAAATATACACTAGTATCAGTCCGATACTGCTCCCACGGCCCTTGGTATCGATTAGATCGATATTTGGGGTGGACCTCCCACCCACCCCTCCCCTCGTCTCTCCGCTTCGCCGCCTTCGACGTTGCTTTCATGTTTTTTTTTTTTTCCAAGCTTCTTCATCCTCTCGGGAGTCGGAAGAAGTGTGCGTAAAAAGCGCGCATGTTGAATCCTCGTCTCCTCCACTTGGTTCTCTCCTCTCGTCAGTGCGCCGTGGCCATGTTTGATTCTTTATTTCCTGCCAGCCCTGACCTTTAGTTCGCTTTTCGGAGCGCATTATATTTGTTTCGCTTGTCTGCTCCGTGCCGGTTTGTTGCAACCTGACCGAGATCAGCGCGTCATGTAACCAACTCAGGTATGTTTGTTCCTCTAAAACGCTACATCGCTTATTTGTTGTGATGCATATGAACATGTGCCTACATTTGTTATGATTCTTACATGGTGGTTTGCATTTTGTCCCTCTTACTTTTTCTTAAAGCCAAACTGTTCTCTTGCACTGGATTACAATGGGTTTGTGTACCTAATGAAGTGTCTAGTGAAGGGATGCCCAAAGTAAGGCCCGCAGGCCAAATTTGGCTCGTCGTGTCATTTCATTTGGTCCGCCAAAGGGTGGCTACCAATTAGATTACACATTCATACTGACCTCTTTCAAGCCAAACACTCATTGATGGCATGTTTGCAACGTTACATATAGGGCTGCAACAACTACTCGATTAAAATCGATTACAAAATAGTTTTCAATTAATTTAGTGATCGATTCGTTGGAACTATGCTATGCGAAAGCACAGAGGCTTTTTTAAAATGTTTTTTTTTTTTAATTTTTTTTTTATGAACCTTTATTTATAAACGGCAACATTTACAAACAGCTGAGAAACAATAATCAAAATAAGTACAAAAACAGTACAAAACAGCGCCAGGGCGGTGCTGAGGCGACGTCTCATGAGGTGGAGGTAAGCTAGCCAATGATGTGTCATGTGCAGCTCACGTGACGACGCCGTCTTTTTTGCTGGAAACATTCGAAAAATGCAGCAGGAAAACAGTACGGATAGTTCAGCGGAAAAACATCTTGAGGTTATTGCTTCAATGGAGAAAAGTGTACGACCTAAGTTGTCAAAAGTGTGGGAACACTTTACTTTAAAGACTTCAAAGAAGACAGTTTCCTGCAAAATGGCACCTGAAAAGGAAACATGTTGGAGCCATGAATGAAGGGAAGAACTCACAGTACGTAACTTTTTAAGTCCATAGTGGCAACAGGCATTCATGAGTTCAGCTTTTTTGTGAGTAGCGTTAACGTTATGCCTTTGTTGCAACGCGGGGCTGATAATGTGTCTCCGGCATATTTGACTCCGTTTTGAGAGAGAAAACGCAAGGTTACCAATTTCGAAATAATCGTAACGGACAGGAATATCTCAGGTTGGTTTCATAATGGATTAATGTAGCCGGGCCCGATTAAAGCTATATAAATATATTTAGATTTGAGTGACGCTTTAATATAACTAAACGTTATCAAGGTGCTGGAATATTTCATGCTATTATTTAGAGGCAGCCTAAAATGAAACCTTTATTATTCACAACAGAAACGTGTACAATATCTGATTCAGTTCTGATCTGATGAGTTACATTTCTGTGTTTATTATTGGTGTATGCTGCACCCCCAATGTCCAGAACATGGTGCCAGTATGCTGTTTTTTTTCAATAAAATACCGGAAAGGATAGAAATGTAGTTTCTCTTTTATCCGATTATTAATCGAAGTAATAATCGACAGATTAATCGATTATCAAATTAATCGTTAGTTGCAGCCCTAGTTACATAGTTTTATGAAGTAATGTAACAAATAATGTACAGCATTTATTTACCTTGAAGAGTGGACTTTTACGATATCTCCTTTCAGCACCTTCGTCATCAGCAACTAATGGCGGGGATGCTTGTTTGCAGCCAAAATACTGGCAGTAAGATTTGGTATGGGAAAAAAAATGACATTGTAGAAAAAGTTGTATTGGCAACAAATAAATACAAACACTAAAAAAAAACTATTTTTTGGTGGAAATGTTTTCGATGCCCATGTTTATAATTTTGTACTCTTGTTTTTGTGTTTCGAAGGTTTTTATGATCAACCTTTTTTTTCTACATTCGCTTTTCTTTTTTACGGTTTCATTTCTTTACTTTTCAGTTTTGTTTCTTTTCACTGTGGACGGGGTTTACAACAATTTGACTAGAATTAATCTTGCAGGTAAAATTCCATAGAAGAAGATGGGCGGACATAGGGGCGTCTAAATCAAGTTTAAAAAGCTTCAAATTATAAAATTATGAAGCAAAATTAGTTGTTTACATTTTTCTTGAGTAGGCTTGTGTGTGTTGCTGTTGGCAGATTATCTTCTGCTCAGAGAGAAAATGTGTATATTTAAATATAATATAGTGAGCTACTCTACTTTTATTACGTTTTGACTACCGCATTTTTCGGAGTATAAGTCGCTCTGGAGTATAAGTCGCACCGGCCGAAAATGCATAATAAAGAAGGAAAAAAACATATATAAGTCGCATTTTTGAGGGAAATTGATTTGATAAAACCCAACACCAAGAATAGACATTTGAAAGGCAATTTGAAATAAATAAAGAATAGTGAACAACAGGCTGAATAAGTGTACGTTATATGAGGCATAAATAACCAACTGAGAATGTGCCTGGTATGTTAACGTAACATATTATGGTAAGAGTCATTCAAATAACTATAACATATAGAACATGCTATATGTTTACCAAACAATCTGTCACTCCTAATCGCTAAATCCGATTCAATCTTATACGTCTAGTTTCTTACGTGAATGAGCTAAATAATACTATTTGATATTTTACGGTAATGTGTTAATAATTTCACACATAAGTCGCTCCTGAGTATAAGTCGCAACCTATGAAACTATGAAAAAAAACTGCGATTTATAGTCCGAAAAATACGGTACTTACCTAATTCGGGAAGCAGAGTGGTCAACTTCGTTACTTTCAAAATTGGTTTTATATATGCAGTAGATTTCAGCGCTAAGAGGTTGTTAGAATATCTTTATTTATTGTAAATTTGTAATGTATTATGCTTTAATTTATTGTTATTCTTAACGAGGGGAGGCATGACTCTCTTTACAAAGCAAGCAAAATGACTTTAAAGCAATTATTTTTAAATGTTAGTTGTGGTACAGTTTATAGAAGTTTCATTCTAAGATTGTTTTTTATTTTTTTAATCAAATGTAACAGGGCAGTCAACCATCAGCTTTGCTCAATTGACGATGATGTACTGTAGTTGGATGTCCTCTCAGAAACACGCCTGTGAAGGAAGTCCAGATGATTATTCAGAAAGGCAGAGGTCTTCTTTACGTACAGCAACATCACAAAGTACTCTCCGATATATTATTTTTTGAAGATGTTTTAATGTAATTGTTAATAGAAACGTCTTCTCTAAAAGTTCAACCTATTTCTTTAATTAATTTTGAATAATCTCTCAGCTCTACATTATAGCAGTTGATGTTTTAAAAATATGTTGTAGGTTGTACTTTCAAATATGCATGTGAATATTATGTGGAATATCATTTAGGATAGCTGAATGTATTTCCTTATTTTGTATTATTTGCAATTAAGGCAGGAAATGAATCACAATAGCGGTAGTTTCAGCACATTGTTTATTAATTTATACAAGTGAAAATAATACTTGACAATAGAATACAATACGACACACAATAAGACATGAGTCCACCTATTTAGGTCTAAACATAGAAATAAAGATAGATCAGATGTAAGGCTTTACTTCCAAATGCTGAAAAAAACCTGTGCATGAAGTTTTCTACACAGCCTGGATTGATTGATTGATTGAAACTTTCATTAGTAGATTGCACAATTCAGTACATATTCCGTACAATTGACCACTAATGGTAACACCCGAATAAGTTTTCCAACTTGTTTAAGTCTGGGTCCACGTAAATCAATTCATGGTAAAGAAAGGATATGAGGCTCTCTCTTGAGGGAACAAGAGGAAGAACCACCAGAGGTTGCTCAACATTACGATTGTTGAAGTCTCGTATTTTAACACAAATTTAGATTACTCATCTCACACCAAGCTTTACATGTCTGTTGTTAAATGTTTTAAATGAATAAATACAGCGATATTTTTACATTTTAAAGTCGCTCTTTTCCCTCCTCGTGGAAATGTAACAACGTATTGCTCCATACGGAGTTTCGCCAACACGGCTATATCGAGACAAACACTTAAACTCGATTTAGAGCCCCTTGGCCCTCCGGTCTTCTTCTACGGGGTTTTACCTGCTCCCGGTTAAACTTGTTGTAAGCTCCGCCCACAGGCACCCGACCCCATGTCAAATCACTGCCGTTAGTTTGAAATCGTAAAAAAAATCAACTAAACCGTAAAAAAGAGAAGCGAATGCGGAAAAAAAGTTGATCACAAAAACCTTTGAAACACACAAAAACAAAAGTGTGCAAAAATATGAATTTGGCATCGAAAACATGTCATAATTCAAGAAAATATCCACCAAAAATATTGTATTTTTTCAAATTTTGTATTTATTTGTTGCCAAAACTTGTTTTGCTGCCAATACAATTTTTTCTACAATGTCAAAAAAAAAATTCGATACCAAATCTTACTGGCAGTGTCTTAGCTCCATATGCTTGTAACTCTAATTTTTGTTTGCACTTTAAATCATAATAATTAGCTGAGAGACAGTTCTTATCTCAAAACACTCCTAAGGGGCCCTATTATCAAACCATGGAGGCATTGCAGAGATATACCGGTATAGAGAATCATTTTGCCTTCCTTCATACTCCCTCCAAACGAGCCGTTTGAAATTTGTTCTGTTGTGTGAAATATTCTGTCCTATCTCGTCAGCGGATATCTCCATATATGGTAAAGTTGTACCCAGAGTGCTTAGTGCGAGTTCGCAGTTGTAGTCCGCACTGTAGTCAATAAGTTCCTTGTTTATTTACAAGTTAGAATGCATTAAAAAAAATACATCCGTTGTCATGTCTTTCATAATGATTGTGAACGATAGGCGAAATTCCCCCAAAAAGTGCAGTTACCTTTTAAATTGAGGCACTACTGAACGTTGCTATAGATTTCTGGATTTGAGCATCCTGGGGTTGTACAGTATACCAGTACTAATAAGTACTTTGGTCATAATGAATTAAAAAGTACTATACTGTCATTGAAAAACACCGGTCCTTTTTTTCCATGGACATGATGGCGCGGCGTGTTCACATTGCTACTAGTATGAGCTGAGGCACATGTCGCAAATCAACACACGCGCATAACACTTGCAAGCGGAAACAGTGTGGAGACAGAGGAAGAATGAACATATGTTGGCTTAAAAAATAACAATAAAACTAAATCTCTAAACATTGAAACGTAAAACATAGCGAGCTAAGAGCTGACGTCCGTCCAGAGTGTTTTTGCTACTTCTAAATCACAGGTCCACGCCTCCATGGCGACGGATAAACTACAGTTCTGACAAATTATCACTGCAGGATGAGGTATAGCTAAACATGCTTCACTACACACCGTAGCTAACCGCTAACAGCAAACTAGCACTCCTGAATTTAAACAAATGGGTGGAGCTATACAACTATGCACTGTAATGATACCAAGTACAAAAGCTGTAGATAGTTGATACGACAATGATTACATCGATATTTTATTTATCATCAAAAAATATTTGGTCATTTTTTAATTGTGTATAAACTCAGAAAATACTGTATGTCCCTGGACACAGGATAACTTGAATTATGACCAATGTATGACCATACTTGCCAACCTTGAGACCTCCGAATTCGGGAGACGGGGGGAAGAGAGGTTGAGGTGGGCGGGGTTGGGGGGTCGGGGTTGTGGTGGGGGGTTAGGGGGTAGCGGGAGGTGTATATTGTAGCGTCCCGGAAGAGTTAGTGTTGCAAGGGTTTATGGGTATTTGTTCTGTTGTGTTTATGTTGTGTTACGGTGCGGATGTTCTCCCGAAATGTGTTTGTCATTCTTGTTTGGTGTGCGTTCAGTGTGGCGCATATTTGTAACAGTGTTAAAGTTCTTTATACGGCCACCCTCAGTGTGACCTGTATGACTGTTGACCAAGTATGACTTGCATTCACTTGTGTGTGTGTGGACTGGGTGTGTGTATCATGTGACTGGGCCGGCACGAAAAAAGCAGTGCCTTTAAGGCACGCCCCCAATATTGTTGTCTGGGTGGAAATCAGGAGAAATTCGGGAGGATGGTTGCCCCGGGAGATTTTCGGAAGGGGCACTGAAATTCGGGAGTCTCCCGGGAAAATCGGGAGGGTTGGCAAGTATGTGTATGACCCTGTAACTATTTGGTATTGCATCAATACCAAAATTTGTAGTATCACCCAAAACTTACGTAAAGTATCCAAACAACAGAAGAATAAGTGCTTATTACATTTTAACAGAAGTGTAGATAGAACATGTTAAAACAGAAAATAACAATATATTAACAGTATATAAACAAGTAAATTAATAATCCATCCATCCATTTTCTACTTCTTGTCCCTCATAATTTTGACAGAAATGACAATATGTTACTGCATATGTCAGCAGCCAAAATAGGAGCCTTTGTAGCTCTGGTTCTTACTTGCTACTAAAAGAGAAGTTGTCTCGTATGTTCAATGTTATTTAATGCCACAATTGTTCTTTGATCGCAATAAGAAACATAGGTTTAATGTATCATAATTTTCTGTTAAAATAAAGCCAATAATGACATTTTTGTGGTCCCCTTTATTTTTGAGAAGTATCGAAATACATTTTGGTACTGGTACCAAAATATTGATATTGGGACAACACTAGAAAGTACACCATTTTTTAGTAGGAAATCCACACAAGTTTTACAACATGGGTTCCCAGGTGTATTTGAGGCCGGTCAATGCGGCGTTACAATGCATGCATACAACCCCCTTTGGGACGGAGTTGTAATGGCAAGCTACATTCATAAACAGTACCATCATAATGTGGTACTGTGGACTAGACTCTCACATTATCATGTATAATTTAATAACTGTACCCACTTGGTGTCCATTGCAGCCGGTCATCCAGAAGTGGGGGGGGTCCCCACATCTGTGGCCCCTTCCCAAGATTTCTTCTTTTATCCCATTTTGGGTTTTTTGAGTTTTTCCTTACTCTGATGTGGGTTCAGATCAGGGGATGCCCTTGTGGTTTGTGCAGCCCTTAGAGGCACTCGTAATTAAGGGCTATACAAATAAACTTTGATTGCTTGATTTATTAATTGAATGTGTTTGAGCGAGGGCGAATCGACAATTTAAATGTATTTGTTGAAGGCCATGACAAGTATATGGAAAACGAGACCATTGTTGTTAGCACGAGTCCTTCTCTCCTTAGTAACGGATGCTCGTGCTTTGTATGGCAAAGCAAAGCAAATAATACACTATATATCAATATCTCAATACTATAGTCATTTGTTTGCATGGCAGTACTGTCATCGGTTGTCAATTCACACAGATGCGATGTTTGTTGTGTGCACGTGTGTGTTTAAAGTTTAGGTGAGCGGGTCTAAAACGAGCTGGAGAAGTGCAACGTAAATTATTGAGGAGCCTTCAGGGTTGCTAGATCTGTGTTTTCTTGCCACGCGGCTGCACGTCAACTGCTGTAGTCGCACAATAAATGTGTCATGTTCCAAACCACACTGCAGCTGGAGGACAGGAAGCTAAACTCCAGTGTCTTGTTGTGGCTTCACTCAGACAGCCTTACCTTGATCTTGAATATACAAAGTCAGCTGGGATAAGCTCCAGCTCACTCGTGACCCTGAGCAGTTATACCACAATTCTTGTAGTGTGCAGCCACATGTGTAATACCACTGAACAGTCATAGTGCAGATCAATGTTTCACAACCTTTATTGAGCCGAGGCTCACATTTTACATGAGAAAGCAACTTATTTTGTTGTACCCTGTGATGAGGTGGCGACTTGTCCGCCCGAATGCAGCTGAGATAGGCTCCAACACCCCCGCGACCCCTAAAGGGACAAGCGATAGAAAATGGATGGATGGATGGAATGACAACAGGTTAATTATGTACCTGCTGCCATCTAGTGGCACTGATCAGTATCAGACGATTTTCGGGGGAAAGTGTGTAATCGCCATTGCCGTTTAAAGTCGATCACAAACGCAGATCCCTTCTTGCTGATGCTGTATTTATTTTTAATCTCCCGGCTGACAAGCCACACTGCAAAAAGTCAGTGTTCAAAAACAAGAAAAAAAAATACAAAAATGAGGGGTATTTTATTTGAACTAAGCACAATTATCTGCCAATAGAACAATAAAATTTGGCTTGTCAAGACTTTTCAAAACAAGTAAAATTAGCTAACCTTAATGAACCCAAAAATACCTTAAAATAAGTATATTCTCACTAATAACAAGTGCACTTTTCTTGGTAGAAAAAAAAAGAGACCTTTTTGCTCAATATGTTGAAAAATATTCTTAAATTAAGTAAATGCTAGTGCCATTATCTTGACATAATGATATGCGCTCAGCATTACATTTGTTGAAACCAGCAAACTTATACTAAAAACTAATTTATCGTTCTTAATGGAAAGGCAACTGCTTGTTACTCTCGGGGTCTCCGAGCCGCTCAGGCAAATCATATTGTCTAAAAATGCATTTTTCCATCGATAACATGACATCATCGTGCCAAGTGCGTGCTCTTTCAGTCAATTAGTGCACATATATACAGCCTGGCCTCCGGCCAAAACATTTTTAATTGTAATTTTGAAGAATTTATCTGAATGTGCATGAACTATTTATGTTCAAAATTGTTAGAAATGTCACATATTAAATGTTTAAATATTAACTGTCAGTTTATTGTGCCAACTGTACTACTATATGAGTACGTATTTTCTTTTGTTTCATTGAAAATAAAACAACAAAGTTCATTTGGCCGTCATCCGTTTTAATTATGAGACACAATTGTGTCAGTCATGATTGTATTTTTCTCATGCTTGAAATAAGAAATTATTACTTTAAAAAAGTAGTTTTATACTTGTGACTGTTGATGACACGGCTTTGCAACAGTTAATATTCTAGTTTCAAGCATGTTTTGCTCAATATAGGTCATAAAATCTCAGCAAAAAGCTGTAATATCTTATTGAGATAATTAAGGACCAAAATCCTTCAAACAAGTAAAACACTCTAACATAAATTTCTGCTTAGTGAGAAGAATTATCTTATCAGACAGAAAATAAGCAAATATCACCCTTATTTGAGATATTTAATCTTACTTAGATTTCAGGTTTTTGCAGTGCAGCAGCTAATTATGTATCCACATACACAGTGTGTAGCTGTTTCCCTAAGTTAATAACAATATCCTCTATTTGGTCAAATAAACTCAATTTCTTTGTGTGTTAAGTTTCATTATCACTGGAGGATGAGGCCAAATATGTTACACACCGAGAGCGAGCCAAGAGTAGGCATGTTAATATCTAAGCGAACTGCTAAGCTCGCTTGAAACAACACCAAAAAAAAGGTGCTTAGTAAAGTTTAAGAAGTATTGATGGAACCACGTTACAGCAGAAAGTAAGCAGTTATTAAGAGGAAATTACCAAGTAGATTAATAAGGTTTAGAGAGAGGATAATAGGACTGTTGGTGTGTCAGCATTGTCACAGTGCTATTTCGCTCAAACAATTGTATGTTCAAAAAGAGAATAAGGAACTTATTGAAATATGTTGATATTGTTAAACTGTCAATAACATTTACCATGAATACATTTTAAAATGGGTAAGAATTGGTAGCATAAAACCCTGATCAGAACGTCTCTACACGATTGCAAATTGAGTCAGCGCGCATTGATTTTGGCATTGTGTTGACCCATACATAGCTTTGTGTTCCATTTTGCATTGAGCATCCCCTCATACTCAAGAATATTATCAGCATTCTGTGGATGTGAGCGTTGATTTGAAGTCCAAGTGAGGGTGAGGATGAGGTCAGTAAGAGAAAGGACTTTTGGCATTGCTGAAGGCCTTTGGAGCTCACATTTAGAAGCTTCAATGCACCAGGCTTCTGTATCACACTTAGGCTGAATACCAGATCTCTCTCTCTCTCAACCCTACCCCCTTTGCCTTGCTCCTACGCCTCAAAAGAGAGGGTCATAACTTTGTGGTGGAAAACACGCCCAAAGAAATAGGACAGTACTCGCCATGTACATTTTGAAAGTAAATTTGTAGTTAAGTCTGTTAGTTGCTGCCTTGATATAGTCTTTTACTTACTAGCTAAAGCCGCGTTAGTGAGTATGATGAGCAATTATAAAATAAAAATTCAATACATAGCTATATTTATGTGAAGTAGCAAAGGAACTGTGACCTTGGTGACATGGTATTGGAGATCTCCAACATGATCTGATAGAAAACATCAAGCTCGATATATGGTCCCTCTCCAACATCATTCCAGTGCCAAAGTCTGGAGATCTGTCTCAGCCGAAAAAAACTATCGTGGTTTTAGCCTGACCTGTGTTACAGCGAAGATCAACAACCGCATGATACTAAACCGGATTCGTGTTGCCATGCCATTGATCCTCATCTGAGGGACAACCAAAACATCTTCAGAAAGGGAAGTACCACTGTATCCCATATTGTTGAGGATGCAAAGAACAATCTTGCAGCAGTCGTCTTGTTTCGTTGACTTCAAAAAAGTTTTTGACTCAATAAACAGAGGCACAATGGTCCCCCCTAACCTTAGAGGCCGTGCACAAGAACACGAGAGCCAAGGTGAAGACACCAAACGGAGACAGCGAGGAGTTCGTCATCCAGTTGGTCGTAGTTCTGTACTACGCACTCAGAAAAGTCATTACTGAACAATATTGCAGTCTAAAACAGCATTTGTATCACAAGTGTCAAATAATTATGGTTGCATATTAATAACAGGTACGAAGTCTCCAAGGCAAACACGTATTATCAAGTATTTGGTAACAAACGTGTCTGCATCATTCAATTTACAGCGCCATTAGCTTATTTTAATGAATTATTGTGACCACTAGGTGTCGCCAGAAACATTATTGCTCCACTTTAAAAAGCATCAAGGCGTTTCTAACATTCCACACTACAAAAGGATCATCTAACTGTGATTTGATGCTCGTTATCGACCAATACTCAGGGCTCCAATATCGGTATTGTATCAGAAGTGAAAAGCACCCCCTAACGATATTTAACACTATTAAAATGTATGTTCAAAGAAAAACACTACAGCTCAGCTTTGTAGTAAATTTCCAAAAAAATGGTTAGGAATCTTGTAACGTTCTTCAACTTTATTTGTAATTATGACTGTGTTGAATTGTATCTTCAGATTACCACCGGCCAATGCCAAAATGAGCTGCAGGCTTCAAACAGCCCCCA
Source organism: Nerophis lumbriciformis (assembly GCF_033978685.3). Classification (NCBI taxonomy): domain Eukaryota; kingdom Metazoa; phylum Chordata; class Actinopteri; order Syngnathiformes; family Syngnathidae; genus Nerophis; species Nerophis lumbriciformis. Next base: position 20,282,535 of record NC_084561.2, on the reverse strand, counting down.
GGCTGCACTTTAGACTCCCCAGTGCTAAGATAATATACATTTTAAAAATGCAAGTAATTCAGGCAAATACGCGCAAACGTCATGGATAAAACAAATGCATCAAATATTTACTCCTCGCCTTTGGGTACAACAAGCCAGACGTTTCCCTTGGAACCTCAGTCACGAAACACACTCGCTGTAATCTGAGCCATATGGGAATAGAAAGGAAAACACTTTAAAGATTGAATGGATTGACGGTTGAGTCTCGTTCCATTTTGTAATACATAAAATATCTTCCCTAACTTAATTTTATTTTCCATCGTTAGGAATTCAGCCCTAAACTTGTGATCGCTGTCTTATGCAAGATTTGCTGGAAGCTTATAAACAGTGAGCACATCTTTTGATACTAATTGGCAACCTCCTCATCAGCCTCCTCATCGTCATGGGAAACGAGTCACCAAGTGATGAAACCTACTGTATATTTTGACATGAATAAAACATGTTGAGCAATATTGGTGCTGACAAGAGGATGCTCATTTGGAAATGGTTGTAGTATTGGACGATAGGCGTAACGAGGGTTGTCCCGATATTTTGGTACCAATACCAAAATATATTTCCATACTTTTCAAAGTAAAGGGGATCATGAAATAATTAAATTTTTGGCTTAATTTTAACGATTTTACATTTTAAATTAAAAGGTATTAAACACACTGGGCTTTTCTTGTTGCACGTACAGAACAACTTACGATTTTATATATTACATAAAGCCTGCCATAATCCAGGATGGGGGTCGGCAACGCACGGCTTTCGAGCCACAAGCGGCTCTTTAGCGCTGCCCTAGTATCTCCCTGGAGCTTTTTCAAAAATGTATGAAAATGGAAAAAGATGAGGAAAAAAAAAAAAAGTTTTGTTTTAGAATGGTTTCTGTAGGAGGACAAACATGACATAAACCATCCTAATTGTTAGAAATCCCACTGTTTCCAAGAGTGTGTATGGTGTGCGACTATGTGTAGGAATTAAAGAGTGTTACCAGGTGTGTTGAGCGAGAGGTGAGGAAGTCCAGGGGGGGAACAAGACAAGCTCGGAGGTCCGTGAGCAGGCAGGAAGTCGGGGGCGATAGAGAGGCGCACTGTACAGGACAGGTAGCTACGTTCTGGCCCGGAACGCAGGTTTGCACTGTCTTAAGAATCCCAGGGAGCTCATCAGCGACAGGTGTGCGGATTGCAGATTGATTGCGGCTGCCTGCTGCAGCCGGAGTGGCGTGCGCAGGTGCGCTCTTGGAGGCATAATCAGCAGAGCACACGCAGACCGTGACAAAACATGCTTCACTGATGAGTATTTGGCGCGCGCCATTTTGTCCTAATTTCGGAAGTCCTTGAACACACCATAGTTTGTTTACATGTACAACTTTCCTTGATGCTGCCACAGAAAGACGCGTTTTATGCCACTCCTTCTTTGTCTCTATTTGTCCATCAAATGTTTTATGCTGTGTGTGAATCCACAAAAGTGAGCTTTGTTGATGTTATTTACTTGTGTGGAGTGCTAATCAGACATATTTGGTCACTGCATGACTGCAAGCTAATCGATGCTAACATGCTATTTATGCTAGCTGTATGTACACAATGCATCATTATGCCTCGTATTTTAGGTACCATATTTTTCGGACTATAAGTCACAGTTTTTTTTCATAGTTTGGCCGGGGGTGCGACTTATACTCAGGAGCGACTTATGTGTGAAATTATTAACACATTACCGTAAAATATCAAATAATATTATTTAGCTCATTCACGTAAGAGACTAGACCAGGGGTCGGCAACCCGCGGCTCCGGAGCCACATGCGGCTCTTTGATCAGTCTGATGCGGCTCAGCCGCATACCCTGCTACCACAAACCCCGCCCCCACCCCAACCCTGCTCTCTCACACATCAACCCCCCCTCTGTGCATCGGTTGTGGTGAAGCGTTAGGGCTGCATGGGATTCTGGGTATTTGTTCTGTTGTGTTTATGTTGTGTTACGGTGCGGATGTTCTCCCGAAATGTGTTTGTCATTCTTGTTTGATGTGGGTTCACAGTGTGGCGCATTATTAGTAAGAGTGTTAAAGTTTTTTATACAGCCACCGTCAGTGTAACCTGTGTGGTTGTTGACCAAGTATGCCTTGCTGTCACTTACGTGTGCAAGCAGAAGCCCCATACAACGTGTGGCTGGGCCGGCACGCTGATTTAAGTGGGCGCTAAATGCTGTACCATCACGGCAAGTTCGAGAGAACAGTTGTCTTGACAATCATAGTCTGCCGGAAAAATCGGGAGGGTTGACAAGTATGACGCTGTCACGTGCCATTCATATAAAACCCGCGGGCTGCACTAACATTCAATTTTCATATTAAGGTGTGGGCCGCGTGTCTGAGACTCTTGGTTTATACATAGCACAAAGCAAGAAAAAAAACTTTGTATGCAGTGTTATTTCATTTTAAATTTCAAAATAATTTTGTGGCTCCCATTGTTTTCTTTAATTTGTGAAACTGGTCAAAATGGCTCTTTGACTGGTAAAGGTTGCCGACCCCTGGATTAGACGTATAAGATCTCATCGAATTTAGCAATTAGGAGTGACAGATTGTTTGGTAAACGTATAGCATGTTCTGTATGTTATAGTTATTTGAATGACTCTTACCATAATATGTTACGTTAACATACCAGGCATGTTCTCAGTTGGTTAATTATGCGTCATATAACGTACACTTATTCAGCCTGTTGTTCACTATTCTTTATTTGTTTTAAATTGCCTTTCAAATGTCTATTCTTGGTGTTGGGTTTTATCAAATACATTTTCCCAAAAAATGCGACTTATACTCCAGTGCGACTTATATATGTTTTTTTCCTTCTTTATTATGCATTTTCGGCCGGTGCGATTTATACTCCGGAGCGACTTATACTCCGAAAAATACGGTATATTTGAGGTCATTTTATTTGTAGTTTCCTTCAACTTGAGCACACACATCTTTACCTTAGGCCATTCTAAGCCAGTAATTTCCAGGAGTTATCACACCCTCTGAAAAGCCTCCGTTTTAGTAATGTTTTCCAATGTTGTAAAAATGTGTAGAATAAATATTACATTTCAACATTTCTGTCAACGAATATTTGCATCAGCCTGCGACACATAGTCATTTTGATAGAAGGCTAATATAGCTAATATAGACACTTACATCATTTTAACACTTATATAAGGCTTTACATTTTTTGCGGCTCCAGACAGATTTATTTTTTTTTTTTTTGGTCGAATATGGCTCTTTCAACATTTTGGGTTGCTGACCTCTGATCTAGGATTAGGTTAGAATAGAATAAAAAGCTTTACTGACATTTTATTATATGCTTTATGATTTATGTTTGGAATTTGTTCTTTATAGCGTTGAATAATTTTAGTGTATTTGTACCCTGGCAGTAGATGGAGTGGGAGAAGATGCTTGCAGAAAAATACTTCTTCTCTAACCAAGGTTTCATTTCATGCTACTGTCCGATAAAGGCCCCTCAACAGTCTGCTTTGCTGCCATCTGCTTCACTGTCACACACCAAACGCCCATGCAAATGTATGCTAATGAAATGATTGCGGTTGTACATTACTCCCTCAAAGAAAGAAGCTGGAACATTTCATTTGCTTTTATGAGGCTATGGTGCTGACCAGCAGAAAGGAAGTACAATAATTGCCAGAGTCACTATTCTGGGTTCAATGATGCTGCGCTGCTGTTTCAGTATGTGCTAAAGAGTTGCGGTTGAGACCTCTGCAAACCTCATAAAACCGCGTGACGCACAGCAGTGTGCATGGTTAATGTCACTTCCTCCTGCCAACCATGTCCTCACTGAATATTTGCTTTGAACTGCTGAGAAATTAACCCAACCTCCATGTCCTGTAGTTGTAAGTTTTCGTCAGCCCAATCGCAATCACACTAAGTAACTTTTTGGATTATTTTGGACTCTTGCTATTGGTTTCTATGGTTATTAAATATAATTGTTGAGGAGCAATCGCACTGCAGTCGTCGATGCATGTAGATGTTTTTTTTGTCAGTTTTCGTAAGCCTAGTCGCGATCACGTTGAAATAAATGACGCATCATTCAGGGTTTCCCCTTAATGTAATTGAATGTGGCGCGCCGCCACAACATTTTTATTACCGCCACACCTTGAAAATAAGGGTTTAAAAAAAACCCAACTGTTTTCACATATTCCTCTGTAAATTCACCAACATGTCCCCGTGGAGTTAATGAGTCTGTTTAGCTGATTAGAGAGCTAGCTTCTGAAGCTAGTTGGTCCATGATGATGACTTCTGTTTTGTTCGATCAGCCATTATACTGCCGTGTTACATACACTGTTTGGAAACGATTAAGGTATGTGGATAAACATAAAAAAAATATTTCTGTGTAAATAACTCATTTTGCAACGTATATATCTGCGGCTTATATTCTGGTCCGGCTATAATATGGAACAAGATTTTTTACCCTAAAATATAGTGGTAAAATTTACGGTAATTGTTGAGGAGCAAGAGTACTTGAATTGGCTTTCTTTGGTGTTTGTCAGCCTAACAGAGAATGCCTTTGGTGAGTTGAATGTAAGAACTCTGACTTCAACGACGGTTTGCAGGTCTGGGTGTCTTAATACTTTTGTCAGTATACCAAATCCTACTGTAGTATCTGGTGAGCCAGCGTTTTTAAAGTACCAGTAGATTGGATAGACACGTTGCCTCTCTATTGAAGCTATTATCATATATATATATATATATATATATATATATATATATATATATATATATATATGTATATGTATATATATATGTATATATATATATATATGTATATATATATGTATATATATATGTATATATATATATATATGTATATATATATGTATATATATATATATATATATGTATATATATATATATATATATATATATATATATATATATATATATATATATATATATATATATATATGTGTGTGTATATATATGTATATATGTATATATATATATATATATATATATATATATTAGGGATGTCCCGATCCAGGTTTTTGCACTTCCGATCCGATACCGATATTGTTTTTGCATTTCCGATCTGATACCGATACTGACCGATACTGACCGATACTGACCGATACTGTCCTATCCGAGCATGTATTAAAGTTTAAAGTTATTTAGCCTACTTAGTTGTCAGAATCATGTTGAAAAGGGTTTTAGTACTCTTGATAACAACTAGCCAGCTGAATTAGGGGAGTTTGAATAATACACAATGGTTGGTAACAAGAAACTGACCTGTTTATTGAAGGATAAACACAAAATAGACAAAATTATACATGACAAACAGAAATGGCATCATTGAACTAGGCTGGGCGATATGGCCTTTTTTTAATATTGCGATATTTTAAGGCCATATTGCGATACACAATATATATCTCGATATTTTGCCTTAGCCTTGAATGAACACTTGATGCATATAATCACAGCAGTATGATGATTCTATGTGTTTTGATTGATTGATTGAGACTTTTATTAGTAGGTTGCACAGTGAAGTACATATTCCGTACAATTGACCACTAAATGGTAACACCCGAATAAGTTTTTCAACTTGTTTAAGACGGGGTCCACTTAAATTGATTCAGGATACAGATATATACTATTTTGATGGTGTGGAGTCTGGGCGTGTGGCACCGAATGGAGATAAGCGTCTCGACAGACGTCACAATATTTGAACAATGATGACGAAAACTGTTGTCTCTGTCGTGTCCGTGTGTCGAAAATTGTTATGCGCTTATTTTTTTATTTGATTTTGTGCGTGGCATAGATTTGCCTTGCGCAGAGGACGCTTGAGCAGGCGCGCACCTTAGCAGCTGCGCTAGCATCACAGCTAACGTTAGCCATGCCGCTACCTCGCTCTCTGCTGGGAGAGGACGTATACGTATGTGACGTATGACGTGACAGTATGTGACGTATGTAAGAAGGTGCGTTCGCTGTCTGTGAGAGGGAGACACAGGAAAGAGTGAGAAGAGCCTGTCGTGTAATGCCAGCAGCTAAAAGCAACTGAGTGAGAATTGTGGATGTGTTGAAGGTGTGCTGGAAAATGCGGAACAGAAATTACGGAGCAGCAGAAAAGTGGAATGTATTATTTAAATAGGTGCGTTGGAAACACGGACCGGGTTTTTTTTTTAAACTGGATCTGGATCGGCATTTTCCCATGCCTTGCCGATACGCAATTTTTGGCAAATATCGGCAGCCGATCCGATCCAAATATCGGATCGGGACATCCCTAATATATATATATATATATATATGATTTATGACACCAAAGGATATCCAAAGATTGCAAATAAATAGATATGATCAAAATAGTATCAATCTCACAGAGATTCCCGAGCCATTTTGAGAGATAATGTCAGGTTCAAACACTGATGACATCTATTAAACAGACAAAGAAGCAAGGAATTAAACAGAGACATAATTCAATTTAGCTCAATTGAGGAGAAACGTCTGGGCTGTACTGTTGTACAGTCTCCCACCACGCTCTGACGAAAGATTGTACGCCTCCTCTTTTATTTGGACTTTCCCTGATTACATGGCAACAGCTGTTTCTAAAGGGGCGGGGGTCGTAAACAGCCGCTGCCTTTGGTCACAAAACAGTTCAAAGAAAAGGTGCCTGGAGGGGGATCAGGTCCTGCTTCCTCTCCGCTTTGTAGATCTCGGGTCAAGACAAAATCTTCCTGTGGATTACAATACATCAAAGAAACCGACACCTTTATGTCGCTTCCCATCCTACGCAGTGGAGTTTTACAAGCCTTCTGCTTGGTAAGATCAAAGACAGCTTTTGTCTGCTCGCCAGGAACTCATTGAAACACAAAGTTTTGTGATAACTTAGATACAATTATTCTGACAGATAATGAGGAAGCCAGTCGCGTGATTGTGTGACGTTGCCCTAGGAACCAAAGATCCCTTCCCCATCAACAACAATGCTAATCAAGCAGACTTTGTGAGACCCAACAATAATTACCTTGGAGAAAATTATGATCCAGAACCTTGTATTTTTGAGCCTGAATACAAAGAGGATGAGCAATAGGTTTTAGAAGTCGAGTGCTAAACGGATGCAGCTTCATTGTGACACTGTAGCATCAGCAGCATTGCTAAGTGCTAAACATACAAACTAACCATAATAAAACAAACATTTATTGTACAATTTCCACTCTCACTGGGATGCCGACCGGTGGGACACTCAGATAATTCTGTTTAGATGAAGAATTAATCACAATCCTCTTGAAGGGTTAAAAAGAAGTTACTGCAACTAGTGTCTTTTTTGACATCTGGATGTCAAAGTCGACTAGCCTGTCGGTCCATGGCCACATGTGTCTACTACCAGGTGAGAGATGCATGAATTATAATCTAGAATTTACTTTTAGCAAGTTTAAGACAAAGTAAAAGCAGCCGCCGGCTTAGTGTGTCAAGAATGGCAGCTAGCATTAGCTCACTGCTATCAATGCGCAAATAAAATAGTCTGTCTGCATTAGCGCTTATAATAACAATATCACTCATATTTGGTTAATTTTTCGGTCACGACATGTAAATGGAGTATTGTTGGTAGGCCTGGGCCGATACCAAAATTTGCTTGACGATAAATTGACGAAACAAAGCAAAAATAGCTAAATAAAGTATTGAGAAACAAAGTTGCAATACAATATTGAACATGTAGGCAGAGGTAGAGTTGTACATTACTTAATAATCAAGTTAGGACATTTTTAAACAGAAGTGCAGAGTAACAATATAAACACTACAGTTTAAACAGATGTATTATTAGGTAATTTGCAAAGTGTTTAGAAAGTTTACTGCCAACCATGCTTTTATGTCCTCAAGACAATTTAAAAGTTATTTTAAACGTGTCACCTTTCTTTTACAAAGGAACACAAATTTGCATATCATCAGCATAAAGATGATACGATATATTATATATTTTTTAAATGTGTTGTGAATGGGCAGGATGTACACTAAAAACAGGATTGGTCCTAGGATCGAACCCTGAGGGACACCACAGGACAAGGGAGCACAGGCTGAAGCCGAATCATCAATTTGGATCTTAAAAGTTCTGTTTGTCAGACATGACCTGAACCATTTTAAACCCTCACATTGTTCTAAGCCAGTGTTTTTCAACCTTTTTTGAGCCAAGGCACATTTTTTGCGTTGAAAAAATCCGGAGGCACACCACCAGCAGAAATCATTAAAAAACAAAACTCAGTTGACAGTAAAATGTAGTTGTCGCAATTGTTGGATATGACTTTAAACCATAACCAACCATGCATCACTATAGCTCTTGTCTCAAAGTAGTAGTACTGTTACGACCTGTCACATCACGTCGTGACTTATTTTGAGTTTTTTGCTGTTCTCCTGTGTGTAGTGTTTTAGTTCTTGTCTTGCGCCCCTATTTTGGTGGCCATTTCTCATTTTTTGGTATTTTCCTGTAGCAGTTTCATGTATTTTCCCGCATCTACTTTGTTTTAGCAATCAAGAATATTTCAGTTGTTTTTATCCTTCTTTGTGGGGACATTGTTGATTGTCATGTCATGTTCGGATGTACTTTGTGGACGCCGTCTTTGCTCCACAGTAAGTCTTTGCTCCACAGTAAGTCTTTGCTGTCGTCCAGCATTCTGTTTTTGTTTACTGTGTAGCCAGTTCAGTTTTAGTTTCATTCTGCATAGTCTCCCCTAAGCTTCAATGCCTTTTCTTAGGGACACTCACCTTTTGTTTATTTTTGGTTTAAGCATTAGACACCTTCTTACCTGCACGCTGTCTCCCGCTGTTTTCGACATCTACAAAGCAATTAGCTACCGGCTAGTTACTCTGCCGAGCTCTAGACAGTACGGAAACTCAACAACAACACATCATTTGCAGACTATAATTACTGTTTTGCAAAAAATATTTTTAACCCAAATAGGTGAAATTAGATAATCTCACACGGCACACTGGACTGTATCTCACGGCACACTAGTAGTTAGAAAACACTGTTCTCAGCGACTGATGAGAGTTGTGTGATCCACTGTGTCAAATGCAGCAGTTAGATCTAAAATAATAAAAAATTGCAGAATCGCCAGAATCAGTGGATATTAGAAAGTCGTTAAAAACCCTTGAAAGTGCAAATTCGGTGCTATGAAAGGCTTTAAAACCAAATGAAAAACATCAAGAATAGCGTGCAAATCAAGATAGGACTGTAAGTGTAAAAGCTCTCTTTAAAATCTTTTAAATAAAAGGAAGCTTTGGAATGGGTCTACAATTTGATAAAATAGAGGGATCTAAGTTTGGCTTCTTTAGCAGAGGTTCCACAACAGCTTGCTTAAAATAATTTGGGACAGTCCCTGAAGCAAGGCTGCTGTTAATTATTTCCTGGACGTGGGGGGGCGATGACATTAAGTCCGTGAAACATGCTGCAGGTTTGAGCTGTGATACAATTTTGTTGAGCGAGGACAGGGACAGCGGCTCAATCTGTTGGAAGAATGGACCAGGTGACAAGAATAGAAGGGTCCAAAAATGGGAGAGAAATGTTTGCCTTAATTGTATCAACCTTATCAATATAATAGTCAATACATTTTCCACAGACCTGGCGAAACTTCAAAGCATGTGGACTGGGGAACATTTAAAATAGAATCAATTGTTTCGAATTAAACACGTGGGTTGATAAAATTACTTGTGATTATGTCAGAAAAATGCTTGTTGTTTTCTGCCCTCAGAATGTTCTTTCCACAAGTCTTTCATGATGGCATAAGAAAACATGAAACTTATCCTTCTTCCATTTACGCCCTGCCTGTCTGCACTGACGCCTGGCCTCTCTCGTTAGGTCATTTAACCATGGCTCACCTTTGGATTTAAAAGGAGCAATGGAATCAAGAACTTGACAAGTTTGAAAGCGGGACATCAAATGTATAAATTGTTTTAGAGGGCTTTGAAGGCTACAACGGTGACTCCAATCAGCCGCATCTTCCTAGCGTTTTTTTAATCATCTTTAAAATAAAATAAAAAAGATGTGTGTTTTTGTCTTTCATAATGATTGTGAACAATAGACAAAATTCCAAAAAACTGTGCAGTTCCCCTTTAAAAAGTGTCGCATTTATCTTTTAAAAAATGTACACTGTTTTAACATACATCTTGAAGTCATCGATTATATAAGAAATAAGACTTTATTCTACCTTTTTTGTGTTTCCTCTCCCTCTGGTTGAGTGCTAGATATAATGTCCAAATAAGGACATCCACCTCGATGTGCTGTCACTGCTGCGAAAAAAGGATCCAAAACTACGTGCAAGCTTACGCAAAAATGCATGCATTTTATGATTTGATACTTTGGCATTGTTTTAAAGGGATCATTTTGGGATTTTTTTCTACATTTAAAACACTTCTTGTGGTCTACATAGCATATAATGGTAGTTCTTTAGTCCAAATTTTGCATGGATGATGTTTTATTGACCTTATTCAAGCCACTCTCTGACTGGATGTTAAAGGATGCACTGTTTTGTGGCAGGTCTTATTTACGTCCTTCCACTTCGACTGCGTCTTCTCCCCGTCATCCATGTTGTAGTTTTTAGTGCTTACACAGCGAGACTACTGAAATATATAAGTTAGAACTATACACTAGTATGTATTAAAATTGGTAACAGCAGAGTATGCATGCGCATGTACGAGCCAGTCTGCCCCACAACAAGAGGATAGAGGAAAATAAGGAACTTTTTGACTACAACGTTGGACTGCAATAGCGGACACGTGCAAAGATCTTGGCCTAAAAATAAAATCTCACATTTTTTCACAAAAAATTATATTTATATATATATATATATATATATATATATATATATATATATATATATATATATATATTAGAGATGTCCGATAATATCGGCCTGTCGATATTATCGGCCGATAAATGTTTTAAAATGTCATATTGGAAATTATCGGTATCGATTTTTTTATTATCGGTATCGTTTTTTGTTTTTTTTAATTAAATCAACATAAAAAACACAAGATACACTTACAATTAGTGCACCAACCCAAAAAACTTCCCTCCCCCATTTACAGTCATTCACACAAAAGGGTTGTTTCTTTCTGTTATTAATATTCTGGTTCCTACATTATATATCAATATAGATCAATACAGTCTGCAAGGTATATAGTCCGTAAGCATGATTGTGCGTGCTGCTGGTCCACTAATAGTACTAACCTTTAACAGTTAATTTTACTCATTTTCATTAATTACTAGTTTCTATGTAACTGTTTTTATATTGTTTTACTTTCTTTTTTATTCAAGAAAATGTTTTTAATTTATCTTATTTTATTTTATTAATTTTTTTAAAAAGGACCTTATCTTCACCATACCTGGTTGTCCAAATTAGGCATAATAATGTGTTAATTCCACGACTGTATATATCGGTATCGGTTGGTATCGGTAATTAAGAGTTGGACAATATCGGAATATCGGATATCGGCAAAAAAGCCATTATCGGACATCCCTAATATATATATACCTGTGTGTATATATATATATATATATATATATATATATATATATATATATATATATATATATATATATATATATGTCTTAATAAGGTTATCCAAAAAATAGTGCTCGATACCGTAGTAGAGCGCAATATATGTATGTGTGGGAAAAAAATCACAAGACTATTTCATCTTTACAGGCCTGTTTCATGAGGGGGGGTACCCTCAATCATCAGGAGATTTTAATGGGAGCATTCGCATACCATGGTTTATATAGGGCACAGAGTGGGTGGGTACAGGCTGGCCTAGGGGCGTGGTGATTGGCTCATGTGTTACCTAGGAGGTGTTTCCGTCTATGGCGGCATGTTGTTACAATTTTGCTGCGCTTGTTGAGGGATGACAGGTCTGGACGGTAAATAATAAACAGTTTCTCTTTCAAGCATAGGTTGCATCTTTTATTACCACTATTGTAAGGTGTGCTGGATGCAAGAATTTGCCATGTTATTGAATATTCAACATTATTGTCTTTGAGGTCCCAAATGTGTTTGCTGAGTTCTGTGGTATTTCGCAGGTTTTTGTTCCTGAAAGAAGCCTTGTGATTGTTCCATCTGGTTTTGAATTCTCCCTCGGTTAATCCTACATATGTGTCGGATGTGTTAATGTCCTTGCGTATTACCTTAGATTGGTATACAACTGATGTTTGTAAGTAACGAACATTGGACACAAATTCCTCAATCTGATTGACAAACACTTTTCCAAAGACAACACCCTAAGAAAAGTATTCAACAAGAACAACATTAAATTGAGCTACAGCTGCATGAACAATATACGACAAATCATCTCAAACCACAACAAAACAATTGCAAATGAGCCGTCGACCCCCAGACAGAGCGACTCCAAAACCAACAAAGGATGTAACTGTCGAAAGAAACCTGATTGCCCCCTCAACGGGGGGTGCTTACAAACATCAGTTGTCTACCAATCTAAGGTAATACGCAAGGACATTAACACATCCGACACATATGTAGGATTAACCGAGGGAGAATTCAAAACCTGATGGAACAATCACAAGGCTTCTTTCAGGAACAAAAACCTGCGAAATACCACAGAACTCAGCAAACACATTTGGGACCTCAAAGACAATAATGTTGAATATTCAATAACATGGCAAATTCTTGCATCCAGCACACCTTACAATAGTGGTAATAAAAGATGCAACCTATGCTTGAAAGAGAAACTGTTTATTATTTACCGTCCAGACCTGTCATCCCTCAACAAGCGCAGCGAAATTGTAACAACATGCCGCCATAGACGGAAACACCTCCTAGGTAACACATGAGCCAATCACCACGCCCCTAGGCCAGCCTGTACCCACCCACTCTGTGCCCTATATAAACCATGGTATGCGAATGCTCCCATTAAAATCTCCTGATGATTGAGGGTACCCCCCTCATGAAACAGGCCTGTAGAGATGAAATAGTCTTGTGATTTTTTTCCCACACATACATATATATATATATATATATATATATATATATATATATAAAATAATTTTTTTTACCTCTACTTTTTAAAGAAACCATTGAATACAAATTACAGGGATACTTCAAAACAATCTTTTCTTTTTATTTGATCAAAAACTAGTAGATAGAAATGACACTGCATCTTACTCTTAGCAACATTCTAATTTGTATAATGTTGTTCTTTTCAGACCAGATATAATTTGTACTAATTTTCAAATAATTTAATTAAGAGCTTCCATTGGGAAGTAATACTTCTCTCTTAAAATAACAAAACACTTTTCTTTTCTTTGGAACAAACATCTCGCTCACGTTAGCATTAGCCATGTTTTACTATGTGAGCCGCTAAGTAAGTAAGGGGACGGCGCAAGCTAAGCAAGCTCCTGAAGGACAAAAAGTATGCTGCAGCAAGAGGAGAAAAAATATATAATTTTTTATCGTCCGCAACAAAAACCTTGAATATATCGTTAAAGTCGATATATCGCCCAGGCCTAATCTCTACCGTATACGGATATATCAGCAGACGTCACACTTGGGAAAAACGTCTCAAATTGGGCAAATTCCAAACGCTTCATTTGGAGAAAGTATGAAGGAAGGCAATATTGTTTTATAAATATCTCTGTAATGTCTCCATGGTTTGATTTGACATTTTCAGGACATATGCAGATCCCAAATACACAAAAACAGGTACCAATATGTACGGAAAGTTTGTTTTGCATAATCGGTCACCCTAACACGAGTATCCAACTCTATAACATTTATAAGTCAGAAAAGACAAATTCTATCAATGGGACCTTTTAAAGCACAGTGATCTTAAATACAGTGAATTTAAAAGTACATGGCTTCAGATTTGTTAAACATTTTTTCATGGGATCGAATAAGTGTTGAGCATCGTGTAAATTCATCAGTGTAGGTATCGACTACAAAAATTCTGGTAGTGTGACAATCCTACCCACCACTGTCCTGAGTCACAAGTACTGTAGTTGGTAAAAGTGCTGAATCAGGAGCTGGCAGTCTGCAAAGCAGCACGATAGCCATCACGGCATGTTGGAGCTTGGATGGAAAAAACAATAAATAACGTCTTCTGATTCTCTCTCTTTGGCAGACCGAGTTGTTTCGCACCTCTATTGATCATGTGCTTGTCTTTACTGGGCCAAGAGGCTGATTCTGGCAAGTGGGTCTTTTGCATTTACTACATTGTTTTCCCCAAAGAGACTTCCTGAAGAATCAGGTAACTGAACTTGATTGATCTTTACGCAGCAAGAGAAGCAAGCTTGAGCAACATTTGTGCATCTTTGGCTGCCCTTGAATGTGTGTTTTGGAAGTTATCTGTTCATCTGCAGTAGTAGTGAAGAACGCTTCTATGGAAGTAGAATTGTCTCACATCAGCTTACTGTATATGTATCAATATGATATTAATATATATGCATATATTAATAAATATACAAATGTGATATACAAATAAATAAATAATTTGTATAAATAAACGCGTATTTGTAAATATATTTTTGAGACTTGAAAATATATACAAATAAAATTTATAAATACAAACATGTGACTTACAAATAAATCAAGAATTTGTATAAATAAACATGTATTTGTAAACATTTTTGAGATTTGAATATAAATATGCTTGATTTTGTATGTTTATTTGTATTGAATTTGCATATGTGCATCGTTTTTTTGCTTTTGTGTCGATGAGACATTCCTCCCACAAACCAGATGCACAAATAAATGTGACCTACACACTCCCCTGAACAACCAGCAGAAGGCACTGCAGCCAGAGCGGTCAATACAATTCAATACAAATACAAAATCAACCATATTTATATTAAAATCTCAAAAATATATTTACAAATACACGTTTATTTTTACAAATTCTTATATTCATTTGTATATCACATTTGTATTTGTATATTTATTAATATACGCAATGTATTAATATCATATTGATATATATAAGTTGACAATTCTACTTCCATACGCTTCCGGTATTTGCAGCCCTCCACAAATAGATTGGTCGCCACCTAAACACATTATGATGGGACTGTCTGTGAATGTAGCTTGTCGTTACAACTCTGTACAGTGAATGACATTGTAACTCTGCTTCAAGTAACACACTTCATACGTACCTGGTCTGCCAGAGAATAAGAAGACGTAGCAGGAGGAATCAGTGCTGCCAACTGAGCAACTTTGTCGCTATACTTAGCAAATAATCAGACCCCTCTGAATTGTGTTTTTCAAAACAGCGATTAATCTAGCGACTTTTTCTGCTCTTATTGGACACTTTTGGAGACCCTAACCATTCCTGCTGCGCCCGAAGCATGTCAATCTTAAATTACCACATTTTTAATGACAACAAAGGAATAACAGGTCAACATGGATAAATGTTTGTGTATAAAAACAGACATGAAAATATGAATATTTTAAAGGTGTTTATTAATCACGCTAAGTGCATATATAGTAAAGTATTCATACTGTATATAGTACAGTACAATCTTTGGGCACCGCTCGATTTGATCAATTCTTAGGGTGACAGTAAGATTCAGAATCGATTCCAGATTCAAACCTATTCTTACAATGTAATATTTGGTGTAGTAATTATTAAGGCTGTACAATTATGGCAAAAATATGATTATTTTTTATCAAAAATAAAATCAGGATTAATAAAACAATTATTTATTTATTAATTAAACATTTTTAATTCAGTTTTTTAAGTTTTACACTTATTTTACCACCATAGTGTGTGTGCTTTTTGTGTCACAAATCAAATGTATTAAAAGTATTTTATTTAAATGCAATAATCCTCACATTTATTGGTGCAATATATCGTTGGGAAATTTTGACCAGTATTATAAGTCAAAGCATAGTAATTGTGTAGATATATCAATAAGTGCTTTAAGTTCATTATGCTTGCATAATGTACTTTTTGAAACCTTTATTTTGTTAGTGCAGTCAGACTCGATGATGCTGTTATTGTGAAGCGGCCAAGTGTGCCGCTGTTCTGAGCTTGGCATGTGGCGACTACTTTAGGCTGTTAAAAAAAAAAGATTCAGCCTCTCAAGTTGTGACTGCTGTCCTGTTTGTACGTTGATCTTACATTGATGATGTCGTTCACAACAACACAAGCAGTTTATGGATGATTTTTACTAGCTTTAGCTTCATAGTTTAGTCGCTGTTTCCTGTGGTCGGCCATACCAACATTGTTTAGTTCAAAACTTTTACGTGTTTCATTAAAAGTTTTTTCCAATTAGAATATTTTTATCATCAAGATCATGATCCAAAATCGAAACTGAAATTTGATTAATTGTCCGGAACAGGTTACAAAACCTCCTTTCGGTTGCCGACGTGTACGCGCAGCGAGTAAGCATAGATATGGTCTAAAAACGTATTTTTAAAAATAGATTTTATTTATTTATTAATAATTAAAGAATTTCAAATAATAAAAACATTTGATTTTTGAATATTATGACTCAATCTAGAATTGTAATAAAAAATAATCGATATGGATGTGAATGGATTTTTTTCGAGCACCTGTAATGCATAGTATATTCCCTCCTGTCACCGCTGAACATCGAGCAAAATGGCGGGATGGTGATGGAGGAGATTAAAGCAACAGTTGCTGAGCCAAACAGCGCCCAAAACACAGGACAGTACTCTGATTGGTCCGCCGTCATCCAATAGTGTGCTCTGTACCATCTCGTGTAGGCAAATTAGCCCTAAATAGTGTGTTCGTCCCTACCTAATAACAAAAAATTTGGGATTTACATTTTTGTCAAACCGATACAGTTAACTTTCTGCTTCTCAAGACCGATACGTTAACTGACTTATATTTATTAATCTTTGAATTTAGATATAACTGTTATTTGTGCACATCTTTCTTTACGACTGGCTAAGTTTGCTCTTCTCAAGCAGCACAGGCGTCTTCGTAGGCTTTCAAAACACTGTCATAGAGTCGCTAGCCATTTCAGATGGCTGACAAGGTTTGATGTGTTGAAGCTTGATTCTTTTTTTCCTCCCTCTTTGCTGATTTTGCTGAACATTTGATGCGAATAGCACGCGAAATGTCTTCTTCCGAAACTTGAAAAAAAGTTCCACACGATCGACACCACGTTTGTTTACAGTGAGCTCAGTGGACGTTTACGGCACGAGCAGGAGAAAAGGAGCATTTGATTTTCTCACCTTAACCCACCTCCATCACAGTACGGGTAATCCTGCCTCACTGCAGCGTTTTTAATTTGATCAGATTCATCATGTACTGTGTATAAAAATACTACCTATGTCGTATACTGTGAAGTGTTTGCGATTCCAAAAGATGCGGCAGGTAAAATTAATCTTTACTTCGGTACCGGTACCAAAATCATTTTGTTGCTTTTCTGTACTTTTCAGTACTTTTGTAAATAAAGGGGACCACAAAAAATTGCATTATTGGCTTTATTTTAACAAAAAATCTTAGGGTACATTAAACATATGTTTACAGTATTATTGCAAGTGTGTCCTTAAATAAAATAGTGAACATACTAGACAACTTTTAGTAGTAAGTAAACAAACAAAGGCTTCTAATTTAGCTGCTGACGTATGCAGTAACATATTGTGACATTTATCATTCTATTATTTTGTCAACATTATGAGTGACAAACTGTAAAAATTGATTATTAATCTACTTGTTCATTTACTGTTAATATCTGGTTATTTTCTGTTTAAATATGTTCTATCTACACTTCTGTTAAAATGTAATAATCACTTATTCTTCTGTTGTTTGATACTTTACATTAGTTTTGGATGATACCACGAATTTGGGTATCAATCTGATCCCAAGTCGTTACAAGATCATACATTGGTCATATTCAAAGTCCTCGTGTCCAGGGACATATTTCCTGAGTTTATGAACATAATATAAATTTTAAAAAATGAAAGAAGATGTTGTGATGCCAAAAAATATTGGCGTAATCATAGTAGTATCGACTAGATACGCTACTGTACTTGGTATCATTACGGCGGATGTTAGGTGTAGATCCACCAATGGTTTTAAAGCCAAAATGCGTCCGTTCTCCCTTTTCTGTCAACACACTGTCTGTTTGTAAGTACTCTGTGCGTGTGCACATGCTCCTCTGCTCATAAACCAGCAATGACACGACGTGACGACGACAGGGACACGGGGTGTGGTGGACCGGTACTTTTCAGTACCGAAAATGATTCATTAGTATCGCGGTACTATACTAATACCGGTATTCCGTACAACCCTAATTGGTAGTGTGAAACAAACAAGGAAACTAACAAATACAATAAACAACGAACCAGCAACTAAGACAGGGAGACACCAAAATTAGAAGGAGAGTGATTAGGGGCAGAAACTGGTGAGGACGTTAATAAACAAACAGAAAACAGGTGTGGCTAATCAGCCACCTAGCAACCAGAAAAGGTAAACAAGGGAGAAAAAGAGCATTGAGAACATAACAGAACACTAAACAAAGGGGAATAATGCTTGAACACAAACACAGAATATAACCTGGTGTGACAAATCATAACAACCTATGTCCAATTTTAAAATAAGTGAAGCGCGATTCCAAACTTCATATACAAATATGCCTATACAACTACCACTAACAACTATTGTCAACTCACATTACCGAAAATGTAATTAGCCATCTTCCCACCGTCATATTGATCCCATAATTTCATTTCCTCTGCTGTTGGATTAAGTTTCCTGGCACAGCGTCACCTCATTATGTCCATTTGACTTCTGCATGCTTGATAAGATCTGTCACTGAACTGCTGAAAGCCGCAGATTAAATTCACTTTAAATACAATACTGCCACTCAGATCCTTTGTTTATAATGTATTCACATGGTGTAGATAGTAATTAATACATCATAAGGATCAATGTAATGCAATCTTTTAGTCAGGCTATTGACATTATGTCTTTATTTGTCATATATTGTACAAAGCTGTCAGTGAAAAAAAAGTCATTACCATTATTTCATCCATCCAATATACTATTACCCTACCCTCTTATCCTTTGTTTATTATACAGTATATTCCCTTAGTTATTAAGCATCTCTAAGGGTATTAAATATGCAGTAATACCTCGATTTCCGTTACTAATCTGAGATAAAAAATTTTTTTTAAAACATTCCAAAAACCAATGTTGTAAAAAACCCTTCAGATTGGTCAATGACTGAAGGCCAAGAACCCACAGGAAACAGTACATCAGATAGAGACAGAGGAGGGATTTTCTCATTACTCTGATATCTTAAAAAATATATATTTACCGAAAAACTGCTGTACGCTCAAGAGGACATAAAACAATAACAATAACCGAACCAGTACCAATTCCCGGAAGGTGGAAATCGATACCGGTACTCAACAGTACCAATTTCTGGTAATAAATGTTAATTGCTTAAAGGGGGACATTATCACAATTTCAGAAGGGTTAAAACCATTAAAAATCAGTTCCCAGTGGCTTATTTTATTTTTCAAAGTTTTTTTTCTAAATTTTACCCATCACGCAATATCCCTAAAAAAAGCTTAAAAGTGCCTGATTTTAACCATCGTTATATACACCCGTCCATTTTCCTGTGACATCACACAGTGATGCCAATACAAACAAACATGGCGGATAGAACAGCAAGATATAGCGACATTAGCTCGGATTCAAACTCGGATTTCAGCGGCTTAAGCGATTCAACAGATTACGCATGTATTGAAACGGATGGTTGTAGTGTGGAGGCAGGTAGCGAAAACGAAATTGAAGAAGAAACTGAAGCTATTGAGCCATATCGGTTTGAACCGTATGCAAGCAAAACCGACGAAAACGACACGACAGCCAGCGACACGGGAGAAAGCGAGGACAAATTCGGCGATCGCCTTCTAACCAACGATTGGTATGTGTTTGCTTGGCATTAAAGGAAACTAACAACTATGAACTAGGTTTACAGCATATGAAATACATTTGGCAATAACATGCACTTTGAGAGTGCAGAAAGCCCAGTTTTCATCAATTAATATATTCTGGAGACATACCCTCATCCGCTCTCTTTTCCTGGGGGTCTGGCGGCAGATTTCTTTGACTTTATCGTTGGAAATGCATCTGCTTTGAGTGTCGCAGGATATCCACACATTCTTGCCATCTCTGTCGTAGCATAGCTTTCGTCGGTAAAGTGTGCGGAACAAACATCCAATTTCTTGCCACTTTCGCATCTTTGGGCCACTGGTGCAACTTGAATCCGTCCCTGTTCGTGTTGTTACACCCTCCGACAACACACCGACGAGGCATGATGTCTCCAAGGTATGGAAAACAGTCGAAAAAACGGAAAATAACAGAGCTGATTTGACTCGGTGTTTGTAATGTGTTTGAGAAAATGACGGATTGCTTCCTGATGTGACGTCACGTTGTGACGTCATCGCTCCGAGAGTGAATAATAGAAAGGCGTTTAATTCACCAAAATTCACCCATTTAGAGTTCAGAAATCGGTTAAAAAAATATTTGGTCTTTTTTCTGCAACATCAAGGTATATATTGACGCTTACATAGGTCTGGTGATAATGTTCCCCTTTAACCCTGTAGGGCATAGGTGTCAAACTCAAGGACCGGGGGCCAGCTCTGACAAGCCACATCATTTTATAATTTATATTATACTTTATAATCCACACCCAAAAAATATATATTTTCATATGTTAGCTGCACCAGAATACAAACCACAGATATATACGTTGTAAAATGAGTATTTTACACTGAAAGATTTTGTAAATGTTTATTTACATACCTTCAACAAGTGCGAAATTGTGCAGACGGCTTATTTGGTGTTCCTAACAATAATTCAGTGAGCATGCTCTATTTACGTTTGAATGTTTGTCGTAATAACAAAAGAGAAGATGTGATTATGAAGGTAAGGACAAGAGATGACAAATGTACATATGCTATGTGAAATTACCTGAAAAAACCCACCTAGCTTTTCATAATGCCATGAAAGTTAAAAATAGGTTTGTTTGGGGAAAACACTGTCTCATATAAATAAATAATGTGTACACTGCTTCTGCAATGACCAGGAGCAAACCATAAGAAGAAAAGCTATCTGTTTGCTTGATTAGTCTACTTTTCAAGCAAATATGCATGTTGCATAGTTAGTTAATATTTATGAAATGCGCTGCAAAGTGCTAATGATGTCTGTTTAAATGGTTTTTTTAGAAGGTCCTCATTTAACATGAGTGCATGTTTTAGATATGTATGAGTAATGTGTCACAGTCTTATCAGCTTGTGGACAATATAGAGGATTGAGGGCTGCTCGAATCAGGACCCAGCAGTGACTGATCCAATTGTCCTTAAGCAGTCAACATCAAAACAAGTGATCAAATATATAGGTGCCAAAGTAGGTTAAAATGCGTGGAAAGCAGCGGCGGCCAAAGTGAAAATACATCCGATGATTTAGAAAAACGCAATTGGCGCTCTGGCTCCTGAGATTGTACAACAAATGTTTGAAGGAAAACTTGCTATCTGCCAGAAACATGAAGGAGTGTTGTCGTGGTGCAGATTCATTCCCTGTGGAAGCTGCCTTTTTTTTCCTGAGTTTGTAATTTTATAACCAGGGAGATGTCTCAAAACCTACTATTGTATTTTCCCAGTTATGCTTGCACCACAATACTTGAACGGAATTTCACTGGAGGATTAGACAAGCGTCCTCAAAATCACAGCACTTAAAGTTCATTATCTGGCATTAAATTAAATAGGTTGAACAGTAAATGGGGGAGAATATTTCCTAGGTATGTTCTGACCAAGAGTAAGATCGGCCGATAACAATCAATTTATTTATGATGAGTGCTATTGACAGTTTAACAATATCAACACAATACTTAAATTCTCTTTTATTACATACAATTATTTGATCCAAACAAAGTCAATAGTATACACAATAACTAAACAAAAAACTATACCATCATTTAAATATTTTGGTTGTTGCCACTCAAGTCCTCCTGTGTCCAATGAATCATTCCCTGAGTTTGTAAAGATTAAGAAAAACGACAAAACAAATATTTTGAAAAAATTAAAATATCGACCTAATCATTCCAGTATCGAACATATACTGATAGTACCCTTGGCCTCGACACCACCAATTTATGGGACAAACTGACCTCACCTTACTTGTCGTGTACTGACTGTGACAATGCTGACACCAACAGTTGTTATATTATCTTCTCTCTAGACTCTTATTACTCTACTTGTTAATTTCCTGTTAATATCTGCTTAAGTCTGGGAAATACTCTTGCGTCACGTAGCTTGCGTAAGAGACGACATCCTGCTCCTCCCCTGCGTATCCTCCTGCAGGCCGTGACGTGCACTTCCCAAAAATCCTAGCTTCGCCTCAGCAGCGACGCGGATCGCAAAGTTGTGATTGTTCAGCTTTTATCGGGGAGGGTCCCTGGTCCCTGAACATGGTATAGCAGACGTGTTTGAAATGCGCAAATTATTGTGTGAAATAAAGAAACAGTGATTAAAAATTAGCATGCAAACTGATTTTGTGTACTTAACATCTCGATGCGCTCTAAAATAATTATTAAATGTGTCATTTTTCAGCTTGTTGTGTTGTTTCATCGAGAACAAGTCACCAAGTATGATGCTCTTTTTAACTTTTATTGCCAATCTTGTACTAACAACAGGTTCAATTTCGACACATTCTTTCTTGCACACACACTTATTTTTCTCTCACACACAACACTTCCTCGTTCTCCGTCAATCATCTTTCAGGCATGGTGTGTTCACAAACTCTGAACAACAATAACACATTAACATAAACATAGCACCAACAGGTCGTTACAGTAGTTACTGAACAGTTGTTTGTTTTCAATTACATAGCTCTCTCTTGTGCCCTGTCCCAAACTGCCAAATGCGGTTGTAAATTCGCACGTCCTTCACCGCGACTCATTTAGGGGTTGCACAGCCCATCTTTGTGAACGTGTTCTCTTCCGGTTTCGAAGCAATGTGTATATTAAAAATGAACGTTGTTTCAAAAGGATTAGTTGCAGCTCCAACATTAAAGTGGAGGTCGCTTCAGATGCCGTATTTCACTACAAGTTTACAACTACTACTAAACACAAGAAGATAGTCAACAAGAGTTGTAGTTGCTCACACAGAAAAACACTGCTCCTTAGGGTTTTGGAAGAGAATTACAAGTCACTCGCCAGCCCCCGCGTTAGAGCTATGAACGAACTAAGACGCCGTCAGAGGGACGCAAGCTACTTGGCGTGAGAGTATATTCCAGCCTTTACTTTCTGCAGTAACGTGGTTCCATCTACATTTCTTAAACTTTACTCGGCACTTACTTGTTTTGGTGTTGTTTAAAGCTAGCTTAGGTATTAGAATTAGGGATGTCCGATAATGGCTTTTTGCCGATATCCGATATTCCGATATTGTCTAACTCTTTAATTACCGATACCGATATCAACCGATACCGATATCAACCGATACTGATGTATACAGTCGTGGAATTAACACATTATTATGCCTAATTTGGACAACCAGGTATGGTGAAGATAAGGTCCTTTTTTAAAATATTAATAAAATAAAATAAGATAAATAAATTTAAAACATTTTCTTGAATAAAAAAGAAAGTAAAACAATATAAAAACAGTTACATAGAAACTAGTAATTAATGAAAATGAGTAAAATTAACTGTTAAAGGTTAGTACTATTAGTGGACCAGCAGCACGCACAATCATGTGTGCTTACGGACTGTATCCCTGCAGACTGTATTGATATATATTGA
Source organism: Nerophis lumbriciformis (assembly GCF_033978685.3). Classification (NCBI taxonomy): domain Eukaryota; kingdom Metazoa; phylum Chordata; class Actinopteri; order Syngnathiformes; family Syngnathidae; genus Nerophis; species Nerophis lumbriciformis. The sequence continues at coordinate 20,258,775 of NC_084561.2, read as the reverse complement.
TATATAATGTAGGAATAACAGAAAGTGTGAATGAGGGAGGGAGGTTTTTTGGGTTGGTGCACTAATTGTAAGTGTATCTTGTGTTTTTTATGTTGATTTATTAAAAAAAACCAAAAAAAACGATACCGATAATAAAAAATTTCCGATATTACATTTTAAAGCATTTATCGGCCGATAATATCGGCAGGCCGATATTATCGGACATCTCTAACTAGAATTTGTGCTCTTGTCTTGTTCTCGGTGTGTAACATGTTTAGTTTCGTTCTCCAGTGATAATGATACAAAATAATGAAACTTAAGATACAAAGAATTATAATATTTGCAGTAATGAAGGCGATTATTATTATTATAGTAGGGAAGCGGCTCAACACTGTCTATGGAGACACATAATTAGCTGCTAGTCCCTTGTCAGCCGGGGGACTAAAAATAAATAGTGTCAGCCAGAAAGGATTTACGTTTGTGATCATAACTAAAAGGCATTAATTGGATTAACAGGACTCTTTTAGAGCACAGCTTAAAACTCACCTCTTTACCGCAGATGACTTTTGATTTATGTTTATAAATGTTTTATAAATGTTTATTTTAGATTCCTTTGTGTGTCTCAGTCTCTGTTTCTGTTTTTTGTTTGTTTCTGTACTCGGGCTGCGCCAACAGTTGGTTCGGGGGCGCATTATAAATGAAAATAACATAACATAACATTAATTGGCAAAGGCGATCACATACTTTTTGAGAAAAATCAGGCAAAACTGATTGCTGGCCCATCAATCAGTCCATCTTTATTATTTACATAGATAAGAGATTGCCTGAACACTGGCTTGTAATGGAGAGACTCATTAACACACATGACGTAGTATGCTTAGTTTAATGAACTATTTTCCATCCGCTCACTTCTGGAAGTTCTCGTCATTCTGATACAAGATCACCTTGCTTTTATTTGTCCAAAAAACACATTAGGCTTTAGATGCATTGGCATTTCAAAGCAGGATAGTTTCTCAAATGAACTACTTTATTGGTTTATAGTATAAATACAACCTGCCTGAACTCTTCTCATGGTATATACCACAATATTTTACTTCAAACTAGAATATTGAGCAGTGTATTTATCTTGTGTGCACATTGGTACAATTATATAAGAACATTACTGTGAGAACTTTCATTTTCATTCTTTATCATCCTTTGTTTTCTTGTTCCGCATCTCTTCGTTTTTTTGTGCTGTTTGGTTTCTGAGATGCTTGGCAGCTTTTAATGCACGAGTGCTGTCTCTTACTGCCACCTGGTGGAGGTTTAACTGCTTATATCAGGGGTGTCCAAACTTTTTCCACTGTTTAGATATTCAATTAAATTGATTTGAGGGCCACATTTCCAGAAAGCTGAGGACCGGCGGTCTAGATTTCTACCTTACCTATTAGTCTAATTTTGTATGAAGATTGTATTCACCTGACATCACGTCCGGCTCGTTAACTATGCGAGGCTCGAAGCGGTGGGCCAGCGAGCGTCTGTTGTCATTGCATTCTGGGCGACATTTTGCCTTTCTCGAAGAAAAATGCCCTATGCTTGCGTTGTTTTAGTCTGTTGGAACCGTTCAAATCGCGAAAAGGCTAAAAAAAATGTCAGAGTTCTTCAAGAGAGAAGGGCAAAAGATGTAAAGATTCTACAAAATACAACAAAAAAAGTGGCACGCACTCCAGTCAAAGGCAGAGTCGAAAAACGCATGAGTTTGCAGCACAAACAGAATGTTGACATGTATAGTTATATTTTGATAAAGACGGGGAAAACACGCATTCCCTCTAAACAGTACGTACAACAACAAAGCAAACATGGCTCTAGGCACAAAGTTAAATCTTTAAATGTAAGCAAAAACTATGCATGATTTACTGTACCCGGGAGAGTTTCGATACCAATTTCCTTGACCCAGCCACACACAATGAAGTTGTAGACCTCCATGCTTTTCCGAGTTGTCATCTGTTTTGTCGTGTAGAATGACCAGAGTACAAGACAGTTCGACATGTCTGGGAATGCGACTGACAGATAATCCTTGAGATCACTCGACAAATCTTATTTTGGTAACGTGTAGGGATCGATTTTATTGCATAGTTTGCATTTATCTCAGCCCCCTTGCGTACTCAGATAAGTTGCACTCAATTTGCGGCGCAGTAGTCATTTTGGTTTGGTGGCCCACTACTTTGTTCACTTCCTTTCAAAAGTCACGTGTCTGAATACAACCTATTCTGAAGGACCAGCGTCCTCTACAGTATATATTTGATTTTGGTATATTTGTCAGGGTTACAGGAGCACTCTGCTGTTTTAAGGACCTTCTGCACAAATGTAAGACTCTTACAAGTTTTTTTTAACCGAACACCAGTTGAATAGCCCAAATGATGAAAAAGACAGGCTCTAAAATGTAACTTTGAGGAACAACACGAGTGTAAGTTGAACAAATGACTACTGCCTGCATCTGAAGTAAACAAGCTACAGCAACACCTTAGTTACATAAATAACATTACAAAAACAATTTGCAACGGCCAAAAAGGAAAGGACATAAAGGTGTGCTTTAAGGAATGCCTCGGTTAAATTGTAAATCACAAGTTTGGACTAGGGCTGGGCGATATGGCCTTTTATTAATATCTCAATATTTTTAGGCCATGTCACGATACACGATATATATCTCAATATTTTGCCTTAACCTTGAATGAACACTTGATGCATATAATCACAGCAGTATGATGATTCTATGTGTCTACATTAAAACATTCTTCTTCATACTGCATTAATATATGCTCATTTTAAACTTTCATGCAGGGAGGGAAACCACAACTAAGTCAATTTACCAAAAACAGGATCTTCAGCTCTCGCTGGATCGGTTCGCAGCCGAGTGTGAAGCGACTGGGATGAGAATCAGCACCTCCAAGTCCGAGTCCGTGGTTCTCGCCCGGAAAAGGGTGGAGTGCCATCTCCGGGTTGGTTGAGGAAACCCTGCCCCAAGTGGAGGAGTTCAAATACCTCGGAGTCTTGTTCACGAGTGAGGGAAGAGTGGATCGTGAGATCGACAGGCGGATCGGTGCGGCATCTTCAGTAATGCGGACGCTGTATCGATCCGTTGTGGTGAAGAAGGAGCCGAGCCGGAAGGCAAAGCTTTCAATTTAGCGGTCGATCTACGTTCCCATCCTCACCTATGGTCATGAGCTTTGGGTTATGACCGAAAGGACAAGATCACGGGTACAAGCGGCCGAAATGAGTTTCCTCCGCCGGGTGGCGGGGCTCTCCCTTAGAGATAGGGTGAGAAGCTCTGCCATCCGGGGGGAGCTCAAAGTAAAGCCGCTGCTCCTCCACATCGAGAGGACCCAGATGAGGTGGTTCGGGCATCTGGTCAGGATGCCACCCGAGCGCCTCCCTAGGGAGGTGTTTAGGGCACGTCCGACCGGTAGGAGGCCGCGGGGAAGACCCAGGACACGTTGGGAAGACTATGTCTCCCGGCTGGCCTGGGAACGCCTCGGGGTCCCACGGGAAGAGCTGGACGAAGTGGCTGGGGAGAGGGCAGTCTGGGCTTCCCTGCTTAGGCTGCTGCCCCCGCGACCCGACCTCGGATAAGCGGAAGAAGATGGATGGATGGATGGATGTATTTATTCAACAGTTATTAAGCAGTGGCACAGACATTCATGTCATTTCAAAACAGAAAGTGCAAGATTGTCAGAGACATTTTAAAACAAGCTATTAGTGCACTTTTGTGCATGATGTCACTAAGATGACATGTAAAAACAACACTAAATTAAAGTGCACTTTTTGTACAGAACGCCACTACAATAGTTAAAAACAATTAATGTGCACTTTAGTGAATGATGTCACACAAGATGTTTCAATAACTGTCAAATAAAAATGAGCTGCATAATAGGAAATCAAATAGTGTATGTCCTTCACTATGTGGTAGGTTCCTGCGGACAATATCTTCTTTTGTTGTTGACTATTTTTTTCATACGGTGTTGATGTGGAAATGGTTGCTTGGGCATTTTGTTGGTGTGGCATCGAACGGAGATGTTGACATGTGGAGTTTCAAGCACTCTTCATTCTCTAGCGGGTGACTTTTCAAATGATGCTACAAATTAGCAGTGGTGCTACTTTTTGTAGCAACGCTTTTGCCGCGTACTTGTTCAACATCTTACCGCTTGAAGCCAAACCACCGCCAGACGATGGACTCCCTGATGTTTTTCTTGGGATTTAATTTTTCCTTCATTTGTTACCAGATTCGCACCTTCTTTCTCTTGTATTACCACTCGCACCGCTCCGCTAGCACCACAGCTAACGTTACCATGCCGCTACCTCTCTGCTCTGCGAGGGCGTGTGAGGAGAGACAAGAAAGACTGAGAAGAGCCTGAAGTGTAATGCCCGGAGCTAAAAGCAACTGCGTGAGAACGTATACTCGAATATCACGATATAGTCATTTTCTATATCGCACAGAGACAAACCCGCGATATATCGAGTATATTCGATATATCGCCCAGCCCTAGTTTGGACCCCAGTGTTTTATGTTTGTCAAGGTTAAAGCTGTCATTAACAACTAAATAGAAAAAAACAAGATAAGGAAAAGCAATCATGGTCTATGGATGACTGAGTGAAAGTCCTATTCAGTGATGAATTGAAAATCTGCATTTGGCAAGGTGATGATGCTGGAACTTTTGGCTGTTCCAGTTCTTTGAGTATTTGCCTCAGAGACGGTAAGCTGTTACAAAAAGATAGAGGTGGCGCAACATAGTACTAGTGCTGTTTTGTAGTGTTTTTCTTTTTCATGATTACATCATTTTTTCATTCTGCTTGATCTAAAAATGAAACTGTTCTAGACTACCACGATTTATTTTCTTGATTTCTTAGTGTTTTTTAAAGACAAAAGTTGCCATTTAAAATGACTATGGTTTTGTGTCATGTCTGTCATCTGCATTTTTTTCTACAAAATCAAACAACTGAATGAATATCCTCCAAGCCCAGTGGTTCCATTATCTTTGCTGGGGTTGTATGGGCTGCTAGTCAATAATGGCCCCTGGGCTGCACTCTGGACACAGCTGGTTTAGGTGAATACAAAGTACAATATTTATTACTGAAAACATGTCATTTATTTTTGTTTTCTTCCAGGTGTTAAGCCGCTTTGCTAAAAGTGAGTATAACATCATTATTCAAGGCTCTTTTCATATAAACTTTTATATACAATTAGGGATGGGAATTGATAAGATTTTTTCGGTTCCGATTACCCTTTTGATTCTGCTTAACGATTCAGCTCTTTATCGATTCTCTTATCGATTCTTATTTGGAAAAAAAGATAATATATAGATCGATCAGCATCAATTATGTTTAGTTTAGAGCGAACATGACCTTACAAAGCCAGCAGTGAGGTCTTAAGAGGCACATAGCATAGAAAAAAAACTTTTGAAAATAAATTAAACAAAAATATTCTGTAGAATTTAACAAAATAAAACATGTGGAAATTACAAAAGAATGTAACATTTTGTAGCAATCTTAAAACTTAAGAATCTCTGTCATCTACCTAGGAAATATACAATGCAAAGGTTTGTTTAGATTTACAAGGTGAAACTGATATAATGACAGAGGCTTATAACATGCAACATAAGATATTTCGAACTTTCTTTTGATACAATGTTGATGTTTTAAGATTAGGATTAGTTTATTTCAAAGGGGACAATGCAATTTCATAAAACACATGACTACACATGGTTAAAAAAGCCTGAATTAGCCAGAAGGCTAGTTTTAATCTGTAGTACCCTGGCCATGATGTAAAAAAGGCAGTAAAATTAAAATTTTAAAGAAAAAGAAAAAAAGCACACAATACATATACGATATAATAAAAAATAAAATACAACATCACAACATATCATTCATCATAGCATCAAATCAGGCTCATCTTTTAGTGCTGGCAGCTGTAGACGTTGATAAGCCACATTTTTATTGCCTAGAGCTTATAAAAACCTTAAATTGAAAATCTCAGAAAATGTGTTGTGGTTTTTTAAACTGTAAGCCATTATCATCATGGTTGTATTAAATTATTAAATAGAGGCTTGACCAATGTCACTTTGCTGCAATATTCTAATTTGATGTGTGTCACCTGTATAATATAATGACTGGGCTAAAATGTGTTTGGAGGAAATCATACAACTTTTCTCTGACTACAACTGTACATTCACCTACAGAAAGCAACAATGTGGCATATTGTTGTGAGCTTTTAACCACAAACTTGGTCACTGCTCAGTGACATTCGCAGCGGTGAAAACTAACGGTAGACGTGAACTGGAGCCATTATTGCCCGCCTCCAAACCAGTCAGAATATGTCTCCTCATGCTCATCTGAACGAGAAGGTATTTGTTTCAACTCAACAGGTAATAGCACTAAAATTATTGGTGGTGTTAGTACCTGTTGTATTTACGTCAGATGACTGCTGCCTGGGATGAGATCGGCGCGGTTCAAAAACACAACATTCATTACATGCCGTATGTTCAAATGTTTCAGTATATTTCACGTATGTCCTCCTCTGATGAAATAGCAACTTTGGAATTATTAAAAGTAGCGCTATTGCAATCTTTTTGGGGAAAATGGCGGCAAACTTCGGTGCGCTTTTTCCGCCTGGGCACCGCTTTGTTGCTGACGTCACTAAGCACGTTGCGTGATGACGTCATCCCCAACCGGAAGAACCGTTAAGAGAACAGCTAGACAAACTGGCAAGCGATTCCAAGGAATTGATACACTGGGAACCGGTTGTTTTCATTCCCATCCCTTTATACAGTGCATCTGGACACTGCAGTTCACTTTTTCCACATTTTGTTAAGTTACAGCCTTATTCCAAAATGTAACACATTTATTTTTGTCCTCAAAATCTACACACATTACCCCATAATGACAATGTGGGGTTTTTTTGTGCAAATTTATTAAAAATAAAAAACTAAGAAATCACATGTAAATAAGTATTCACAGCCTTTGCTAGAAAGCTCAAAAGTGTTTCAACTGATCATCCTTGAGATATTCCTACAGTCCACCTGTGGTAAATTCAGTTGGTTGGACATTATTTGGAAAGGCACACACCTGTCTATATACAATGTTCCACACTTGGCAGTGCACAAACCAAGAATGAAGTTGAAGGAATTGTCTGTAGACCTCCGAAAAAGGATGGTCTCGAGGCACAAATCTGGGGAAGGGTACAAAAATATATTCCCAATGAGCACAGTCGCCTCCAAGAAGTTTTGAACCACCAGGACTCTTCGTACACTGCAAAAAGTCAGTGTTCAAAAACAACAAAAAATAAAATAAAATTAGGGGTATTTTACTTGAACCAAGCAAAATTATCTGCCAATAGAACAAGAAAATTTGGCTTGTCAAGACTTTCCAAAACAAGTAAAATTAGCTAACCTCAATGAACCCAAAAATACCTTAAAATAAGTATATTCTCACTAATAACAAGTGCACTTTTCTTGGTAGAAAAAAAAAAGAGACCTTTTTGCTCAATATGTTGAAACATATTCTTAAATAAGTAAATGCTAGTGCCATTATCTTGACATAATGATATGCGCTCGGCATCATGAATTTTTTTTACATGCTTGAAGTAAGAAATTATTACTTTAAAAAGTAGTTTTATACTTGTGAGTGTTAATGACACAGCTTTGCATCAGTTGATATTCTAGTTTCAAGCATGTTTTACTCAATATAGGTGATAAAATCTCAGCAACAAGCTGTAATATCTTGCTGAGATCATTTAGGACCAAAACCCTTAAAACAAGTAAAAAACTCTAACATAAAATCTGCTTAATGAGAAGAATTATCTTATCAGACAGAAAATAAGCAAATATCACCCTTATTTGAGATATTTAATCTTACTTAGATTTCAGTTTTTGCAGTGTAGAGCTGGCCTGTCGTCTAAAATGAGCGATTGGGGGAGAAGGATGCTAGTCAAGGAGGTGAACAAGAATTCCATGGTCACTCTGTCAGAGCTACATCTTTCCTCTGTGGAAAGAGGAGAATCTTCCAGAACGACAACTATCTCTGCAGCAATCCACCAATCAAGCCTGTATGGTAGAGTGGCCAGACGGAAACCATTCTTTCGTAAAAGTTTGCCAAAATGCACTTAAAAGACTCTCAGACCATGAGAAACAAAAGTATCTGCTCTGATTAGACAAAGATTGAACTCTTTGGCGTGAATGCCAGGCGTCATGTTTGGAGGAAACCAGGCACCGCTCATCACCAGGCCAATACCATCCATACAGTGAAGCATGGTGGTGGCAGCATCATGCTGTGGGGATTTTTTTCAATGGCAGGAACTGGGAAAACTAGTCAAGATTGAGGGAAAGATGAATGCAGCAATGTACAGAGAGATCCTGGATGAAAACCTGTTCAAGAGAACTCTTCACGGTTCATCTTTCAGCAGGACGACATACAACCTTAGGAACACAGCCAGAATATCAAAGGAATGGCTTCAGGACAACTTCGTAAATTTCCTTGAGTGGTCCAGTCAGAGCCCAGACTTGAATCCCATTGAACGTCTCTGGAGAGATCTGAAAATGACACAGACACTTCCTGTCAGAATAATTGTATCTAAGTTATCACAAAACTTTGTGTTTCCATGAGTTACCGGCGAGCAGACAAAAGCTGTCTTTGATCTTACCAAGCAAAAGGCTTGTAAAACTCCACTGTGTGGGATGGGAAGCGACATGAAGGTGTCTGTTTCTTTTATTTATTGTAATCCACAGGAAGATCTTGTCTTGACCCGAGATTTACAAAGCGCGGAGGAAGCAGGACTAGACGCAAGCTCCAGGCATCTTTTCTTTGAACTGTTTTGTGACCAAGGGCGACGGCTGTTTACAACCCCTCTCCCCTTAGAAACAGCTGTTGCCATGTAATCAGGGAAAGTCCAAATAAAAGAGGAGGCGTACAATCCTTTCGTCAGAGCGTGGGATGACACTGTATAGGGGTACAGGTCTACGCGCTCTCCTCATTGAGCTAAATGTAATCCTTTCTCTGTTTAATTCCTTGCTTCTTGTCTGTTTAATTGATGTCATCGGTGTTTGAAACTGACACTTCCCATACAATCTGATGGAGCTTGAGAGGTACTGCAAAGAGAAATGGGCGAAACTGACCAAAGATAGGTGTGCCAAGCTTGTGTCATCTTTTTCAAAAAGATTTGAGGTTGTAATTGCATCAAAGTATCAAGTAAAGGCTGTGAATACTTATGTACATGTGATTTCTTTGTTTTTTATCCATCCATTTTTTAACACGGGGGTGCTGGAGCCTATCCCAACTGCATTTGGGCGGAAAGCGGGGAACACCGTGGACAAGTCGCCACCTCATCGCAGGGCCAACACAGATAGACAGACAACATTCACACTCACATTCAAATAAATTAGCAACATTTCTAAAAAAAAAATCAAATAAAACTGTTTCACATTGTCATTACGGGGTATTGTGTGTAGAATTTCAAGTACAAAAATGTATTCCCTTTTGGGATAAGGCTGTAACATAAAATGTGGAAAAAGTAAAGCGCTGTGAATATTTTCCGGATGCACTGTATTTATGATATTACGGGAAGATTATGTTATGAAATGGATTACATGTTTTTAGACGTGTGATGTGACTCTATACATTGAATATTGTCCTTTCTTGTACCGGTTTCAGAGTTTGATGGAGAGCTGGTCGGATGACAGCTGGAACTGTTGTTATAACTGGAGGAATACTGGCCACAGTGATACTTCTGTGTATCATAGCTGTGCTCTGTTACTGTCGACTCCAGGTACAGTATGTTTCTTTAGTTTTAAGTGCAAGTGTGCATCCAGTGTTCTTTTTCTCTAATAAAATCCAACACTGCTGGCAGGGGAACCAAAGAAATACACTCATGTGCCATGACACAATCTAATGAGAAGCAGTGTAAGAGTTGCATCAATACAATATAATTTGGTGTCGGAAATATTTTTGACCCCCTTATGTGGTCAAATATAGAAGACATAGCTCAGTACCATGCAGTACACTTCCACAACACTGCAATCTACAACCATAATAATACTCTTATTGTTACGGGTGGTCCTCAGGTTAGGGAACAAGTTTATTTCCATTTTGGCAGCCCTCTTTTTTGTATCTTAGTATTTTGTAAGAAAATGCTTACTTACACAATTTAATCATTTCTATATTAGAGCTGCAGCTAATCTATTTTGATAGTCGACTAATCGGATTCTAAAGCCACCTAAGCTCCGATTTAGCCATCGACTTTTAAATTCAGCCTGATATTTTTAGGTATGTGCTAACTAACGATGACTACTTAATTCATAAATATTTATACATACGTACCTACTCAATAGGCTGTTAAAAAATAACGATTGAACTTTTCTCCATTTTAAAGCAAGGACGGGCAAAGTGCTATTAAAAAAAGTATATGTATGTACAGAAAGGACAGGTAAAATGATAAAAATAAAAACAACAAAGCTATCAAACTTCTTCCAAAAAAAAGAGCATTTGTGATGACGTGTTTAGAAAGTTTAGCTGGTGGACTTTGGCTAAAATAATAGTTAAAGCTATTTTTCACACAACTCTTTATCTCTGTTGTTAGCCAGCTCGCTAACAAGCCAACTATATTACAGAGTATCCTTCTTTGTCTCATTGTGTCCACCAAAAGTTTTATGCTGTGCGTGAATGCACAAAGGTGAGCTTTGTTGATTTTATTGATTTGCTGGAGTGCTTATCAGGCCTATTTGGTCAATCCATGACTGCAAGCTAACATGCTAGTTAGGCTAGCTGTATGTACATATTGCATCATTATGCCTCATTTGTAGGTATTGTTGAGCTCATTTAATTTCCTTTACTTGTGTCCTCTGTGTAATAGATTTATATTTGCATGCCTCATGACACATTATCTGTATGTAATGAGGCTGCATTTCTCATAGTTGTTTGTGTGCCATGTTGTTCCAGACCACAGCAAACGTTACCCAGCTTGCAAAGATTGTAATAAATCCATTAGAAGAAGACCGTCTGCCGTTTCCTTAAACTTGGACACATACATCTATAACTTTGGCCATTCTAAGCCAGTCATTTCCAGAAAAAATCTCATCTGAGGAGCCTCCATGTTACTAATGATTTCCAATGTTGCAAAAATGTGTAGAATATCAATTTGAATACAACATTTCTGTCAACGAAGATTTGCGTCAGCCTGCGACACATTGTCATTTTGATAGTAGGCTTATATAGCTAATATAGACACTTACATCATGCGTCAGTCTGAGATCCATTTTTTAGTTGACGAAAATTAAAGTTTTTAGTCTGGAAATATATTTTTTACTAATAAAAGTATGTCAATAAGTATTGTAAATTGGTATAAAGGTTGACATGTTGTATCAAAAGATGATTGATTAAAAAACAAAAAACATTTAACCTTACCTCTTTTGCCAAATAACATTTTTGTCCAGTCCAATCTCATCAAGACTCTTGAACGCATCATAACTATCCCCTCAATTTCCCCCAAAATGGATTAACTCGCTGGAATATAAAGACAATATAACATACATCCATAAACATGGATGCATATGAAAAAGTGCAATATATTTATCTGTACAGTAATCTATTTATTTATATATGCACCTTATTGCTTTTTTATCCTGCACTACCATGAGCTAATGCAACGAAATTTCGTTCCTATCTGTACTGTAAAGTTCAAATTTGAATGACAATAAAAAGGAAGTCTAAGTCTAAGTCTATCACACCTCGTCATCAAGGACCCATGTTTATTAGGTTGTCATCGTCAAGTTATGGTCGTGAATACAGAATAATTTTGTCATTGTTGACAAAAACAACAGTGGTTCCTACGCCGCATTGTCAGTCAAAACGTATACCTAAATTACCGCGTACTGTATAGTATCGCACTGTACACATTAAGGACAGTCCTAAAAACACTAAAATGCAAGAATTAAGTTAAACAGTAATAGAACAAATAGAAAACAATTATTCATTATATAATCTCGGCTAACACATCAGGAAACTCACTCGTTGCTTTATCATCTCCACCAGCAGCTTGGCAGTGATACTTAAGGTTATGAGATATCATTTCCTGTGAAAAGTTAACAAATGAGCGACATTATCCTCCCTCTGTACTGTAGTGGAGGAAGGGCGTGTTTCCACCCTCATGCAGAGCACAGGGACGACTGTATTCTTCCGCTGAGCGCTGCAACTAGTTCTCGATCGAAACTCGTGTGTACGGACCAACTTAAGATGTAAATGACATTTTTAGGAGGGCATCCTTAACCATAAACACCCTAAAAAAATGATTAGCAACTTTGTCTGGTCTTATTGGAATAGGGATGTAACGATAAGCGGAATTAATGATTGTCCCTACATGATCTGTACCGGAAGACACGATCGGTCCATGCATGTGTGAACGCCACGTCATTTCAGTCAACTTGTTACCATGATTTTCTTTTTTGTCATCTTTATTTGTATACCAATGTCATGTAAAATATTACATACAAAACAAGACAAACATTACTTAAGAATACAGTATTTATTTTGAAACCTTACAGATCCGTACAGAAATCTGTACGATGTGCACAGCAGTTTTGAATGGTCAAGAAATTCTTCTTTTTTTTTTTTACTACCGTATTTTTCGGACTATAAGATGCACTTAAAATCCTTTCATTTTCTCAAAAATCGACGGTGCGCCGAATGTACGGAATAATTTTGGTTGTGCTTACCGACCTGGAAGCTATTTTATTTGGTACATGGTGAAATGATAAGTGTGACTAGTAGATGGCAGTCACACATAAGAGATACATGTAGACTGTAACATGATGGCAGTCACACATAAGAGATACGTGTAGACTGCAACATGATGGCAGTCACACATAAGAGATATGTGTAGACTGCAACATAATTGCAGTCACACATAAGAGATACGTGTAGACTGCAACATGATGGCAGTCACACATAAGAGATACGTGTAGACTGCAACACAACTCATGTAAACAACATGTAGACTGCAACATCATGGCAGTAACACATAAGATATACGTGTAGACTGCAATATGACTCAAGTAAACAATGTGTAGACTGCAACATGATGGCAGTCACACATAAGAGATTTGTGTTGACTGCAACATGATGGCAGTCACACATAAGAGATATGTGTAGACTGCAATATGACTCAAGTAAACATGTAGACTGCTACATGATGGCAGTCACACATAAGAGATATGTGTAGACTGCAATATGGCTCAAGTAGACAATGTGTAGACTGCAACATGATGGCAGTCACACATAAGAGATATGTGTAGACTGCAACATGATGGCAGTCACACATAAGAGATACGTGTAGACTGCAATATGACTCACGTAAACATGTAGACTGCTACATGATGGCAGTCACACATAAGAGATATGTGTAGACTGCAATATGACTCAAGTAGACAATGTGTAGACTGCAACATGATGGCAGTCACACATAAGAGATACGTGTAGACTGCCACATGATGGCAGTCACACATAAGAGATATGTGTAGACTGCAACATGATGGGAGTCACACATAAGAGATACGTGTAGACTGCAACATGATGGCAGTCACACAAGAGATATGTGTAGACTGCAACATGATGGGAGTCACACATAAGAGATACGTGTAGACTGCAACAGGATGGCAGTCACACATAAGAGATACTTGTAGACTGCAGTATGACTCAAGTAAACAATGTGTAGACTGCAACATGATGGCAGTCACACATAAGAGAATTGTCTAAACTGCAACATGATGGCAGTCACACATAAGAGATACGTGTAGACTGCATCATGATGGCAGTCACACATAAGAGATACGTGTAGACTGCAACATGATGGCAGTCACACATAAGAGATACGTGTAGACTGCATCATGATGGCAGTCACACATAAGCGATACGTGTAGACTGCAACATGATGGCAGTCACACATAAGAGATACTTGTAGACTGCAATATGACTCAAGTAATCAATGTGTAGACTGCAACATGATGGCAGTCACACATAAGAGAATTGTCTAAACTGCAACATGATGGCAGTCACACATAAGAGATACGTGTAGACTGCATCATGATGGCAGTCACACATAAGAGATACGTGTAGACTGCAACATGATGGCAGTCACACATAAGAGATACGTGTAGACTGCATCATGATGGCAGTCACACATAAGCGATACGTGTAGACTGCAACATGATGGCAGTCACACATAAGAGATACGTGTAGACTGCAGCATGATGGCAGTCACACATAAGAAATACGTGTAGACTGCAACATGATGGCAGTCACACATAAGAGATACGTGTAGACTGCAACATGATGGCAGTCACACATAAGAGATACGTGTAGACTGCAACATGATGGCAGTCACACATAATAGATACGTGTAGACTGCAACATGATGGCAGTCACACCGCAGAGCCCTCCACAACACTCTTATTAGTGAAGTATAAGAAACACAAAACATGCAAAGTTGTGGGTGTTGTAACTGTGGGTCTATTTGTTTTAGTTATTTTAAAAAATCTAAAGATTTCAGTTTGTATGCGTACTTTTTGAGCACATTCAAGTTAAACAATACTGCAAAAAAAACAACCATAATAGTTTTGGTCACAATGCTGTTATCAACAATTAATCAGATTAAAATAATGCTATTTGGTAACATTAGAATGGAAAGTCAAAAGCAAATACAAATAGACGGAATAGAAATTGAAACAGTAAATTAAACCAAATTTCTAGGTACCGCATTTTTCGGAGTATAAGTCGCTCCGGAGTATAAGTCGCACCGGCCGAAAATGCATAATAAAGAAGGAAAAAAACATATATAAGTCGCATTTTTGGGGGAAATTTATTTGATAAAACCCAACACCAAGAATAGACATTTGAAAGGCAATTTAAAATAAATAAAGAATAGTGAACAACAGGCTGAATAAGTGTACGTTATATGAGGCATAAATAACCAACTGAGAACGTGCCTGGTATGTTAACGTAACATATTAGGGTAAGTCATTCAAATAACTATAACATATAGAACATGCTATACGTTTACCAAACAATCTGTCACTCCTAATCGCTAAATCCCATGAAATCTTATACGTCTAGTCTCTTACGTGAATGAGCTAAATAATATTATTTGATATTTTACGGTAATGTGTTAATAATTTCACACATAAGGCGCTCCTGAGTATAAGTCGCACCCCCGGTCAAACTATGAAAAAAACTGCGACTTATAGTCCGAAAAATACGGTATAATGATTGATGATAAAATTAATTGGAAATCTCATGTAAAAAATATACAACATAAAGTAGCAAGAAACATGTCAATAATGAATAAAGCAAAACATGTTCTAGACCAAAAATCACTTCATATTCTCTACTGCTCGCTAGTGTTACCATATCTGAGTTGTTGTGTAGAAATATGGGGAAATAACTACAAAAGTACACTTTATTCATTAACGGTGTTACAAAAAAGATCAGTTAGAATAATACATAATGTTGGATATAGAGAACATACAAACACTTTATTCATTGAATTTAAAATACTGAAATTCCACGACATAGTGAATTTGCAAACAGCTAAAATGATGTACTAAGCACATTACAATCTGCTACCCAAGAATATACAACTATTCTTCTCAACAAAAGAGGAGAAAAATAATCTTAGATAAAAATTTAATTTAAAACATTTGTATGCACGTACAACACTTAAAACATTCAGTATATCATTATGTAGAATTAAAATTATGGAATGGATTAAGCAAAGAAATCAAACAATGTACTAATTTAATCCACTCCAAGAAACTCTTCAAACGTAAAATGTTTACAAAATACAAAGAAGTAGAACCATGATAAACATTCTGAATTTATTTAATCCATCCATTCATTTTCTAGATAATTGTACTTATCTCACCATATGAAATATAACTTACTTCACTAATTTTTATGTATTTATTTATTTTTATAGTTATTACTTATGGAGTATATTGTGAATACATTGAGAACAGGACTGAACAAAAGTTTTAGCAACTGCTATGTAAAGGAAGTAGGGGTAGGATTAAATACGCTCTGCTTCTTCCTACTCCTTTTCGAACATGTTGAATAGAGAAACTGGAAATTGTGATGTATCATGTTGTCTGCATGCATGTTCCAAATAAACACAAACTCAACTCAACTCAAAATCACACTTTTGAATATTGATTTGTCGCAGTAAATTACTTGCTTGCAAAATTTCAATAACTGAATAAAAAGAACAATATTTTCACACATAAAATTTTATTGTCAGAATGTTATACACAATATTTTTTTAATGTTTTGCTTAAATGCAAGTTACGTGATTAATCTACGTTTATAAAAGATGAATGCAACCTTTTTTATGTGATTAATAGCATTCTGAAAAACGTTATCCTTGACAGCCCTAATTTCTAAATAACTTTATTTCGCTTTTTATGTTTTCCGCTCACTTTTTGTCCCTCCCATAGAGTGAATAAACATTCTATGCACATTCCTAATGACCAATTTGTCAGGTTCAAACACTGATGACATCTATTAAACAAGACAAGAGGCAAAGAATTAAACCGAGACAGAATTCAATTCGGACTCAATATTGAGGAGAGTTGTCTGTACACTGTACCCTTGTGCAGTATCTCAGCACGCTGTGCCAAAAGATTGCAGGCTTCCTTCTTTAATTTTGGACCCTCCCCGACCACATGGCCACCGCTGTTTCCAAAGGACAAAGGTCGCAAAAAGTTCACAGAAAAGGTCAGTTCAAAAAGAGTTCGTAAAATAGTTCAATAACAGTTCGTAAAATACTTCAAAAAGAGGTCCATAAAATAGTTCAAAAAGAGTTCGTCTGGAAATTGGGCAGATCCTGCAATCTCTCCGCTTTAAAGTTCTTGGGTTAGAACAATATCTTTCTGTTGATTACCATACATGAGAGAAAACAGAAACACCTTCATCTTGCTTTCCCCCTACACAGTGGAGTTTTCCGAGCCTTACTCTTGGTAGGTTTCAAAGACAGCTTTTGTCTTCTCACCAGAACCTCAATGTAACACAAAGTTTTTGTGATAATTTAGAAACAATTATTGTCTATCTGTGTTGGCCCTGCGATGAGCTGGCGACTTGTCCAGGGTGTACCCCGCCTTCCGCCCGATTGTAGCTGAGATAGGCTCCAACGCCCCCCGCGACCCCAAAGGGAATAAGCGGTAGAAAATGGATGGATGGGATGGATATTGTAACACAAATTGTATCTTTTTATGTTGTTATGTTGCTTATTTGTTTACAGTACTACTGCTGTAAGAAGAATGGGTCTGACAGTAGCTCCAACTCCCTGCAGCACTTTGAATGCAACGCATGCGGCGTCTCCGGCCTGGACGGCCCCATCGACACCCCGCTGTCGCTTTCCCCGCCAGATCCGCCGGCCACCTCCAAAGCCGGGAAAGCGGCGGCGGGGCGTAGCCGCTACTGCCCCACCTGCTCCCCCTACGACTCCCCCTTTTTCCTCCGCACCAGCGATGAGATGCGGAATGGTGGCGAGCGCATTACCTACATGCCCACGCACTACGAGAACCAGGCTCTGGTCATGCCGCTGCCAACCGGCCGAGGCTCCCTGCTGAGAGAGGCCCGGCGGAGCAGAACACCTGATTTCTACTCTAACACTGGAGCCATCAGCACACAGGTGTGACACTGCAGCTGACGAGCAGAAGCAGTTTTAGCATTGAATTACTATGCGCGAGTTGGAATTCTCAAATCTGGTTGATGTTTTTGTCAAATTGTACACGTAAAATACACAATGTATCGACTGTTATTTACAGACTGAGGGCTATTTTACCTAAATCCTGGTTTACATACTGTCTGCCAAACACTGTACATGTTGAAGGAGGCGTTAAAGAATGAAGGGATGCAATTACCGTATTTTTCGATTATAAATCGCAGTGTTTTTTCATAGTTTGGCCGGGGGTGCGATTTATGCTCTCGAGCGACTTATGTGTGAAATTATTAACACATTACCGTAAAATATCAAATAATTTTATTTATCTCATTCACGTAAGAGACTAGAGGTACCAATAGAAGAGGAAGCGGCGCATTGTCTACCTTTGGAGTTGGCAGAGTTGTTTAGAAGCGACACCGAGGAAGAACATTTCATGGGATTTAGCGATGAGGAGTGACAGATTGTTTGGTAAACGTATAGCATGTTCTATATGTTATAGTTATTTGAATGACTCTTACCATAATATGTTACGTTAACATACCAGGCACGTTCTCAGTTGGTTATTTATGCCTCATATAACGTACACTTATTCAGCCTGTTGTTCACTATTCTTTATTTATTTTAAATTGCCTTTCAAATGTCTATTCTTGGTGTTGGGTTTTATCAAATAAATTTCCCCCAAAAATGCGACTTATACTTTAGTGCGACTTATATATGTTTTTTCTTTCTTTATTATGCATTTTCGGCCGCTGCGATTTATACTCCGGAGCGACTTATAACCCGAAAAATACGGTATACGCGCCCTGTGATTGGCTGGCAACCAGTCCAGGGTGTACCCAGCCTTTGGATGCTGGGATGCAGTCGTTTCTTGGATTTTGTCATCCAACCTATTCTGGGTGTTTTCAATGCATGCGTTTGTTTCCCCACCTTTTTTGTCACTATGATCTGTGTCTATGCAATATGTTTGACTGCTGATTTTAGTCTTCTTGCAGCAGATATGATCTCATAAACGTAAGGACAAAACACCAATATACAAGCATACCACCCTGGAAAAAGAATGGTTCAATAAACCGATAAGAGCGCCAATATATGATATTTATACCTACTGCAAAAAAAAGAGCTAACAATGTAAGGGAATCAAATACTAAAAACTAGTGAAATTATGTCCATGCAGCTAGTTATTTTACTTGGCAAGACATCCTAAATTAAGATTTGTATATCTAGAAATTAGCAGGACGTTTAAAGTAAAACTGCACTTTTTATTTTTATTTTGCCTATCCATCACAATCAGTATGAAAGACTTGACGACGAATGGATATTTTAAAATGCATTCTAATTTGTGAATACACGTAAATTCTAGTACGCTTACTGTGGAGCCAACGGTAGCTCCACTATTCCGCCCATAAAATCAAATAACCATCAGAAAAGCTCCAACAATACTCCATTTAGTGATTTGAATATTAACAGTGATATTGTTATTATAAGCGCTAACGCTGACTAACTATGGCAACGCAGTGATCACAAGCTTGTGTACAATTTCGACATGATTGACTGGCGAGATGTTTCCTTGCTTCCTATAAGTTTATTCTAGATCACGCTTGGATTCACCGCCCCCTTTTTCTTTGTGAGGATTATGGGTCATTCTTCATCTAAATGGGAATATGTGAACATCCCGGCAGTCGGCATCCTAGTGACTGCAGACCTCGTACAGTAAGTGATGTTTTATTATGTTTGTTGGCTCTCATAAAGTCTGCAGTCAGTAATAATCAGTGATGCTGTTAAAAATAAGCGAACATTGTGATGCCTTTTTTAACATATGCATATGCTTTAAATGATCAAAATATGTAAATATTAAGGCTCCATTATTAACAGACTTTTGATCGCATTTACTTAATATTTAGAATGCATTTTTTCTAAAATACATTCATCGTCATGTCTTTCATAATGATTGTGAACGATATGCAAAATTCCCAAAAAAGTGCAGTTCCCTTTTAAGCTAGAAATACGTATTTTATTTTGAAAACAAGCATTATTCAATCTGCAGTTAAATTAAGTATCCTGGGGATGTTGCAGAATCTTTAAAGAAGATTGTCTATGTATAGAAAACCAAAATATCTTATTTGAATAGTTATTTTCTCAATTTTAACATTTTTAAACTTGAATAGACAAAATATTCCGTATTTTCCGGGCTATAGAGCACACCGGTATTTAAAGGTGCCATACTGTATGTAATAATGTAGTCACGGTCAAAAATTATGTAGTCTCCTCCCTCTCTCCATGACTGAGGTTGCCAGATACACAGCCGAATCCCAATCCAAGGAACTTCAAATGGCAAACGACGAGTCCTAGGCTGTAGGTTTCTCTTGTTTATGCTTCTTGCAAGATGGTTTACGAAGAAATTATGCCATCTTTCACTGATGTGGATTAGCCAAATGTATTTGTAAAGTTACGCAGCGATATTTTTGTCGGGAGTCGGGACAGATTGTTGGCATTACCCTGCTAAAATGTCGAGTTTGACCACACGGATAATTATACATAATAATATATATTATATATCGCATAGGCCTACTTTGATGGCAAGCCAAGGCTAACAGTAAAATTACTGCCACATTTGGTTCTGCATAACTCCATGTTGCATCCAACCTGACGCACTGCATTCTCTTCCATGTACGCACATCACCATCTTTCAGTGCAGAGTGCAATTCTATGAGCCAACCCACGTTATGCAGAAACCACGTTACGCAGAAATCATATAGCCTACTATCATGTCAATACACCAAGTAAAAAATCCTGACATGTAATGCATGATATTGTGCCAAATACCACCCCATATATGCCTGATGCACATACAGTACCAGAAAAAGCAAATAGCCGTGCTAATGTTGGAACACATTTCCTCAGCGTATCAGCATATTGAGAACAAAAAGGCACTGACACTACCCATATCCACATAGGGCAAAATATCGAAAAATAAATTTTGCCCTGTCAGTTGGATGACACATCGACATACAGGCTAACAGGTATATATTTCATATATTTCACTGTTGTCGATGTGTCATTGACTGGGCAAGCATGCTAAGCTACACTAGTGTGATGGTGCTTCGCTCCTAAGTATTCATTGCACGAACATACAGTCACCATCAAAAGTTTGCATACAATTGTAGAGAACATAATGTCATAGCTGTCTTGAGATTCCAGTAATTTCTACAACTCTTATTTTTTTGTGATAGAGTGATTGGAGCACATACTTGTTGGTGCCAAAAAACATTCATGAAGTTTGGTTCTTTTATGAATTTATTATGGGTGTACTGAAAATGTGAGCAAACCTGCTGGGTCAAAAGTATACGTACAGCAATGTTAATATTTTGTTACATGTCCCTTGGCAAGTTTCACTGCAATAAGGCGCTTTTGGTAGCCATCCACAAGCTTCTTGTTGAGTTTTTGAGCACTCCTCTTGACAAAAATGGTGCAGTTCAGCTATATTTGTTGGTTTTTTGACGTGGACTTGTTTCTTCAGCATTGTCCACACGTTTAAGTCAGGACTTTTGGGAAGGCCATTCTAAAACCTTAATTCTAACCTGATTTAGCCATTCCTTTACCACTTTTGACGTGTGTTTGGGGTCATTGTCCTGCAACTGCGCCCAAGACCCAACCTCCGGGCTGATGATTTTAGGTTGTCCTGAAGAATTTGGAGGTAATCCTCCTTTTTCATTGTCCCATTTACTCTCTGTAAAGCACCAGCTCCATTGGCAGCAAACCAGGCCCAGAGCATAATACTACCACCACCAAATTACTGGAACTTACAGTATTGTGCAACTTATTGTCTTGTAATTAATGTACATCAGAGCTATTCAAATTGTTGTATTTTTGTATTTAGTGTATTAGATTCAGCAACTAGTGTTTGGATCCCACTGTACGCAATATCTGAAGAGCATGGAAAAAAACATTTCACTGTGGTGTACTCTGCATGTGACGAATAAAAACCCTTGAACCTTGAACCATGCTTGACAGTAGGAATGATGTTCCTGGGATTAAAGGCCTCACCTTTTCTCCTCCAAACATATTGTTGGGTATTGTGTCAAACAGCTCAATTTTTGTTTCATCTGACATCACATGGACAAATATAAGACCTTCTTGGAGAAAGTTCTGTGGTCTTTACAGAGAGTAAATGGGACAATGAAAAAGAAGGATTACTTCCAAATTCTTCAGGACAACCTAAAATCATCAGCCCGGAAGTTGGGTCTTGGGCACAGTTGAGTGTTTCAACAGGACAATGACCCCAAACCCACGTCAAAAGTGGTAAAGGAATGTCTAAATCAGGCTAAAATTAAGGTGTTAGAATGGCCTTCCCAAAGTCCTGACATAAACGTGTGGACAATACTGAAGAAACAAGACCATGTTAGAAAACCAACAAATTTAGCTGAACTGCACCAATTTTGTCAAGAGGAGTGGTCAAAAAATTTACCAGAAGCTTGTGGATGGCTACCAAAAGCGCCTTATTGCAGTGAAACCTGCCAAGGGACATGTAATCAAATATTAACATTGCTGTATGTATACTTTTGACCCAGCAGATTTGGTCACATTTTCAGTAGACCCATAATAAATTCATAAAAGAACCAAACTTCATGAATTTTTTTGTGACCAACAAGTATGTGCTCCAATCACTCTATCACAAAAAAAATAAGAGTTGTAGAAATGATTGGAAACTCAAGACAGCCATGACATTGTGTTCTTTACAAGTGTATGTAAACTTTTGATCACGACTTTACTAGCTTTATTAGACATCATAGACTGTATTGGACAATATAGTTTACATACAAAATGTCCATTTCCATTTATTACAAGTAATAAGAAAACGTAAATGCCTGACTTACCTATCAAGGAGGAAATTCGCAAGTTTGGCGTCAGATGAAAACATCTTCTCCCACTTCAGTCGTCGTCATCTTTCAAAGGCATCCCAGATACAAATTCTCATTTTGTTCCTGGCTTTGTCATGAATAAGTTGAGGATCGTGATGACGCCTTTTAGATTTACTAAGGTCTGACATGTTTAGTAACTTTACCAGTGGCAGTAGCTAGACGAAGAGGGCGGTGCGTAACTGGCAACCTGGATGTGACTCACTCACTGACTTTCTAATTGGTCAAACGGTAGAGGGCGGGACATCGAAATGAAAACGATAACAAGATTTCGGGGCTGTAAATCTAATTTGGAAGTGAGCATATCCCGGCTGAACTACCGTTATCAGTTCTAAAGGTATTCGAAAAGAACATGATTTATTAATGCCTTTTGACAT
Source organism: Nerophis lumbriciformis (assembly GCF_033978685.3). Taxonomy (NCBI): domain Eukaryota; kingdom Metazoa; phylum Chordata; class Actinopteri; order Syngnathiformes; family Syngnathidae; genus Nerophis; species Nerophis lumbriciformis. The sequence continues at coordinate 20,235,769 of NC_084561.2, read as the reverse complement.
ATCAGGACCATTTAATGATAACTTGGCATGAAATTATTACATATGGCACCTTTAAGCCGCAACCATTATTTTTAGAAGAAAAAAATATTTTTACGAATATGAACCATATTTTTTAAATGTTTATTTATATACCTTTATTGTTTCCAAACAGTGTCTGTAACACGGCAGTAAAACAATTGATCAACCAAAACAAAATTCATCGTCATGACCCACTAGCTGCGGTAGCTAGCTCTTCAATCAGCTAAACAGACTCAATAACTCCACGGTAACGTTTTGGTGAATTTACCAAACTGAAACAATACAAAAAAATATTACTAACAGACAGTTGTAAATGTGTTAGCATATTCGCTAATGCTAACGACGTTAGCTTGATTACATTACGATAGCTCAAATAAAAATGCATGAAAACACTCCTACATACATCACACATGGGACTGTTTAGTAAGTATGAATTGTTTTAGTTATATTGTAAAACTTGCCAACATTGCTTGGGGTGATAAAAGAATCCTTTCAAGTAGTAACGCTATGGACGATTATTCTTCCGGTACATAGTCAACCTGCAGTGAGCGAACTCGTCTAAAAGATGGCACCATAGCACAAACAATAACTCACCTTTTCAGTCTCTGTCGGTGTAATATGGAAACGATTTGGTAAATACAAAAACATTATGGCCGTTAGCAAAGAAAAATCTAAAAATTAGCCGCACTGTTTTATATGCCGCAGGATTCAAAGCATTGGAAAAAAGTAGTGGCTTATAGTCCGGAAAATACGGTAATCATTCATGCTAAAGTTAGAATTATGATGTTAAGTCAATGACTAAAAATACATTAATACCTCTTTAAACTAGGGAAATTTCTATGAATAAAATGTTAAATCTTGTGAAGTGGCGAATCATTTGCAGTGCCAATATGATGAGTGTGAAAAGGTCTTTAGTCTTTACAGACCGTGATGCAAAAAGTTTTACTATCTAAGACTCATTGCTTGTGTGCTTCGGATGGAATATTATGTATACATGTTCTTTTTATGATGTGCTTTAATGGGGCGACTCTTTCACTATTTGTACTCCTATCACGTTCATGTTGAGTCTTCCCAATAAAAATAGCTTTTTAGAGGTGAATTATCATTGTTTGTGACCAGCGGTATTGTCTGCGACATAGTGTACAGCAGCATCCCTCTTCAGGACTTGTCTTACACAAATGTTGGCGATTTGGGCTCATTCACACATTTGTCATTGTTTTCTCAACAAAAAATGACATATTTGATTATCGGTGTTTAGTTTTTTCATCTATTCCTTTCTAATGCTTAAAAAAAATAATATTTTTTGATAATGAAGAGTGGATAACTTTACAGGACACTGGGATAAAGCTGTTAATTTGATTGAGTATTTTATTATACAGTAGTACCTCAACTTACGAGCCTAATTGGATTTGTGACTGAGCTCCTAACTTTAAACCAGTGGTGTCAAACGTACGGCCCGGCCCGCGAACAGGTTTTATCCGACCCGCGAGATGATTTTGCTAAGTATAAAAATGAGCCGAAATTTTTAAAAGAAAGAAACTGCTGTTCTAAATGTGTCCACTAGATGTCTCAATAGCTATTCTTTGTATCTTTGTAAATGATGCTACATATGTAAAAAAATAAAATAAACCACATGACCAGTCGAGGAAAATGATCAAACTACATAAATAACATCCTGTAATTTGATTTTGATATTATTTTTTTATCTTGATAGATTGAAAATGAACACTAATGAGTTGACTGATGAACATTTTTTACGTTCAGAAAGTATTAATAACGATAAATAAAGGTAGAATACTATTAACTGCAACATGTAAGTGGAAAAAAAAACCCAACAACATTATGATTTGTACATTTTCAGAATGTGCTTGTTCTATTTTTAAACAAAGAAAACAATCTGAAGTTGTCTTTATTTTTAAGTTACCGTGCCGTGATTTTACCAGTCCGGCCCACTTGGGAGTAGATTTTTCTCCATGTGGCCCCCGATCTAAAATGGGTTTGACACCCCTGCTCTAAATACTTGTATTTCAAATCAACATGTTTAAATTAAACTAATTGTAATCAATTGGTGCTTGGACCCCCCAAACAGCACAATTTAACATGTAACGTGCCCTTTTAAAATCAAGATGGATAATAAATATTTCATAAAAACTGCAATAGAATGTAGTACTAACAACTACAGTACTGTACTAAAAATGTACAGCACTTACCTTGGAGAGTCAACCTCTACAGTATCTCCTTCCAGCTGCTTTTCTCTCAAACACACTATCAACCACTTCTTTATATTTTCATGGATAAATGTCTTCCGTGTGGATATTGTTTTAATCATTATCATTCTGCTAGCAGTGATACGCTCAAATTGTTTCACCCAGTTGGCAACACGCTTGGTCAAGTTATTTTTTTTTATTGTTTTAATTTAATCACCATAGTCCAGGGGTCAGCAACCCAAAATGTTGAAAGAGCAATATTGGACCGAAAATACAAAAAACAAATCTGTCTGGAGCCGCAAAAAATTAAAAGCCTCATACAAGTGTTTTAATGAACGCAACACATGACGTAAGTGTCTATAATAGCCTACTATCAAAATGACTTTAAAAGCCTTATATAAGTGTTATAATTAAGACAACACATGATGTAATTGTCTATATTAGCTATACTAACCTACTATCAAAGGCTGAGGCAAATCTTTGTTGACAGAAATGTTGTATTTTAATTTTTATTCTACACATTTTTGCAACATTGGAAATTATTAATAAAATGGAGGCTTCTCACAGGATGAGATAACTTCTGGAAATTACTGGCTGAGAATAGCCAAAGGTATAGATGTGTGTGTCCAAGTTTGAGGAAGCGGCAGGCTGTCTTCTCTTAATGGATTTATTACAATCTTTGCAAGCTGGGTAATGTTTGCTGTGGTCTGGAACAACATGGCACACAAACAACTATGAGAAATGCACCCTCATTACATACAGATAATGTGTCATAAGACATGCAAATATAAATTAAACACACAGCGGACATAAGTAAAGGAAATTAAATGAACTCAAATATACCTACAAACGAGGCATAATGATGCAATATGTACATACAGCTAGCCTATTTAGCATGTTAGCACCAATTAGCTTGCAGTCATGAATTGACCAAATATGCCTGATAAGCACTCCAGCAAATCAATAACATCAACAAAGCTCACCTTTGTGCATTCACGTACAGCATAAAAAGTTTGCTGGACAAAATGAGACAAAGAAGGAGTGGCATAAAACACGTCTTTCTGTGGCAGCATCGGAGAAAGTTGTACATGTAAACAAACTACGGTGCGTTCAAGGATCGCTGAAATTAGTAGGACAAAACTTTGCTTGCCAAATACTCTCATCAGTGAAGCATGTTTATTATAAACAATGTGATTTGTAACAATTAGGAAGGTTTATGTCATATTTGCCCTCTTACAGAAAATATATTAAAACAACAATTTTTTTTTTCTTCATCTTTTTCCATTTTCACACATCGCAGAAAGAGGTCCAGGGAGCCACTATGGCGGCGCTAAAGAGCTGCATGCGGCTCTAGAGCCGCGGACTGCTGACCCCTGCCTTAGTCCTTCACTCTCTTATCTTCCATGCTTGGAAAAACAAAGTTATGTCGATTTCTAGCCATAAGCTAATGGGAGCGAGTAAGGTCTCATGGGAGTTAATGTGACATGTGGCACACCAACTAACGGCGGGGATGCTCACAGCTCGGTTTTTGCTTGCAACTTAAAGCATAACAAATTGTTAAGACTCAGCTCTTATCTCAAAACACTCTTAAGTTGAGGTACCACTGTACTGTGTTCATAAAAGTCAGCACTAAAGTGTTGTCACAGAGAATGCATCTTTCATTTGTTCACCTCGGTATTGTATTACTAAATACGTTATTTTACTAGCGACTCAATCTGTCGACAGAATGTGAGGATATTTTGACAACAACAACATGGATGTGATCACTAACCTTTGACAAAGACACATTTTGACAAATAAAAGTTTGTAAGTGCTTGACATGTTGACATATTTGTGTGATTATTCTTAAACTGTACATTCAGTATTTTCACTGTAAAAAAAAATTATGTTAAACGGTCATCTACTGGCAGCTACGGCTGCCAAACAAAAACGATAAAATTAAAGTCAAACATTGTAAACCAAATAATGATCAAAAACATTATATTTACAGACATTTTTATGAAACGTTTTGCGGAAAAATATCGTAATTTTACAGATTTTTACTAAATTATTAAGATCAACCACCTTTAATAAAGTGACGATGCAAACAGTTCTGCAGAAAAATACCTTTATTCTACAGAATATTTCCAAATTATTACGATCAAACACCTTTAATGAAGTGACAATGCTGGCAGTTCCACAGAAAAATACCATTATTTTACAGCTTTTTTCTGAATTGTTAAGATCAACCACCTTTAATAAAGTGACGATGCAAACAGTTCTGCAGAAAAATACCTTTATTCTAGATTGTTAGTATGGACATAGACTTTTATATAACAAGCTACATATTTAATGAAAGATAATTACTGTAATTTTACATGACTTTGAAAGTAATTTAAGAAAACAGAAAATGCTATGTATAATTAATTTGGTATTTTTCTGTAAAAAAAATAGAAATATACATAGTTTGTCATATTGCTTAAAATGACAGGCGGATTGTTTATTTACAGATAATGTCTTAAATTCCACAGTTTTATAAACTATTAAAAAAAATAGAAAAATTACAGTAGAAATTTAGAGTAACCATAAAAATAGTTTTTTTGTTTTTTTTACAGTGTTCATCAAGCACATCTTCATCGATAGGTGACATCATACGCAGATACGGTGTTAGCTTTCACTGTTATGCTGATGACACCCAACTCTACATGCCCCTAAAGTTGACCGACGTCACCTTGAGGCGTGTCTATAATCTAGGCCACCGGTTTCAAACTCAAGCCCCGCGGGCCAGATCTGGCCCTCCTTGTCATTTTATATGGCCTGCAAAAGCCTGGAAATATGTTTCAATAAAATACCTTATGTTCTTTCTCTACTTTCTTATTTTCTTACTAAAGGTACCGTATTTTCCGCACTATAAGGCGCACCGGCTTATAAGGCGCACCTTCAATGAATGGCCTATTTTAAAACTTTGTTCATATATAAGGCGCACCGCATTATAAGGCGCATAGAATAGACGCTACAGTAGAGGCCGGGGTTACGTTATGCATCCCGTAGTTGCGAGACCTGTTGTGGCTCAATATTGGTCTATATATAAGGCGCACCGGATTATAAGGCGCACTGTCAGCTTTTGAGAAAATTTGAGGTTTTTAAGTGCGCCTTATAGTGCGGAAAGTACGGTATTAGTTTTTTTTCTACTTTGACAGGGGAAAAAATAGTGTCCAATATTGCAACAAATATAATATATTATCTAACTTTTTTGGTCAAAATCCAAATACATACTAAAATATCTGCTTAACTTATGGTTTCGAAGCAAAGTACCTATCAAATTGTACACTATAAAAATGACCAATAGATTTTACTGTTAAATTGAATTCTGTGTTGCCCAAATAAAATTTAACAGCGATACTGTATTTCTATTTACAGTAATATGTTGTAAAAATAATAATAATAATAAAAAAAAACACTATATATTTTACAGTACAATATTTTACTGGCATCTAAGCTGCCAGGTTTTTTTCTGTCAAAAACAGTGGGAAAAATCGGCAGATTTTTTTTTTACTCTTTACGTAAAAAAAAAAGTAAAATATTTTAATTCATTGGCTAATTCGTTAATTATTTACTGTTACAAGCGGCCCTCTAATGGCAGTGGTGTGGCCCTCAATGAAAACAAGTTTGACACCACTGATCTAGGCAACTTTTTGCATCTTAACGCAAAAAGTTGCGTTAAGATGCCACTTTTTGCACCTTAACGCGAGGAAAGCGGAAATGTTGATTATCAGCCCTGGCAGACTTAGTGCTGGGCGATATGGAAAAAAATGTATATCACCATATGGATCATTTTATATCACGATAACGATATACCACGATATAGCTATGGTACGCTTTCAGTTCTATGAAAAATGTAACAACCTACATGACCACTTACCTTTGTTTCCCACTTTATTTGCAAGTGAAATCAACAAATACATTTGGTATAGCAAACAACAATAGCAACAAAACACATTTTTCAGGGTTCACTGCCACATGAACACCAACACTCATCGTCATTGTCAGCGATCACTCGAAACAAGTATGATTGTTCTCCTGTTGGTGGGATTGCCTTCAGGAGAACGCCTGTGCGTGAAATCTTTTAAAATGGGGAGACTGGTGCACAGACAGCCACCACACTGTCCTTAGCAAAGAGAAGGCCAGGGTCCAATGGCATGGAGACCAAGACAATTGGGGCCCATCTTTGCTGCAGCCTTCTTCCGCCTTTGTGACCGTTGTGGAGCTTCTATGCAACCATCATCCGGCCACTGCGCCGTTAAAGTCTTTTTCGACGAGGGAGACGCGCAGACTCCAACGTCACCTCTTGGCTGTGGGGAGCTGTATCCGGTGGCAAGGGAAACCCAGGACGGCCGGCAGCTCCGGTCTGTCGGAAGACGCCTATGGTGCGCCTACCAGCACTTGCTTTTCTCTCAGGGTGTGCTCACCTAGCCTTTTGTCGTCCCAGACTAACCCACAAGGCAGCGGGGGACATCAACACTACACGAATCCTGACAGGACAGTTTAAGAATAAACGGGATACTGCATGCAAAGGTACACCCTTACACTCCATTCAGAGGTATGGTAGAAAAACGACATGAGAAACATGGATAAGCACAGCAATATTAACGTTAGCTGCCACACATACTACCGCGGCTTCAGTGTGATCATCTGGGAAATAAGTAGTTTGCAGGCAGCAATGAATAAAGCCAGACTGACAAGTTACCCCCTCGTTTGGGTAGGAGTTCGTCCTGGGACTGCGTTTGCTGATTGTGGGGGTTCAATTTCATCGCCTACCCGTCCTGTCTCCATGTTTACTTACAATGATCCCCTCATGTGTGTAACCCAAGTAACCCGCTGGACACAAAGAGGGCACATAAAGAGGCATCATGACGCAAAATCGAAAGAGAAATGCGAGCCTACACGTCAACGTATCCATTTCTTTGTAAGAAAATATTGTTTTCTCCCCCATTTGACACCAAATACACTTACTGAATGTGCAATTATTGTTGTTGTTAATATGAATCATCTAATGGCACAAGCCCTACAAATAAAATACAGCCTATCACTTGAAACGATAAAAATATAAATGGCACGATAGACATTTTTCTATCGTGCTCACAATATGTACCGACACCTATTTAATAATACCACCTTAACATTTGACAACCAAACAATTACACAAGGCGACTCGGTAAAAAATCTGGGTATTATCTTCGACCCAACTCTCTCGTTTGAGTCACACATTAAGAGTGTTACTAAAACGGCCTTCTTTCATCTCCGTAATATCGCTAAAATGTGTTCCATTTTGTCCACCAGCGACGCTGAGATCATTATTCATGCGTTCGTTACGTCTCGTCTCGATTACTGTAACGTATTATTTTCGGGTCTCCCTATGTCTAGCATTAAAAGACTACAGTTGGTTCAAAATGCTGCTGCTAGACTTTTGACAAAAACACAAAAGTTTGATGATATTACGCCTATACTGGCTCACCTGCACTGGCTTCTTGTGCACTTAAGATGCGACTTTAAGGTTTTGCTACTTACGTATTGAATTGTATTTCTGGTCTTGTCATCCTCGTCCGGACAGAAGGGTGACACGGCAGTTCGGCTAGATCAAAAGAGACGTCGGAGACGCTGTACTGAACCAAAAGTTGCTCTATTACAAGCGAGCATCATTATACAGGACTGCAGTACCCGGAGGAGTAGAGGTCAAAAATGAAGGTACAACTTTTTTGCCTCATCTTCCGCGAGAACTAATCCAGTCCACACACAAATGTCCGTACTAAAGGGCCCTATGTTATTATGTGCCCAAACTGAAATACCTACTAGTTAACCTGGTCGTTTGCTATGAACATTGACTATATGCAAAACATAATATGAGTTAATTAATTCACTTCAGTATAAAATACTAAACGCTCTAGCTCCATCCTATCCTGCTTATTGTATTGTACCATATGTCCCGGACAGAAATTTGCATTCTAAGAACTCTGGCTTATTAGTGATTCCCAGAGCCCAAAAAAAGTATGCGGGCTTTAGAGTGTTTTCTATTCGGGCTCCAGTACTATGGAAACAGTTAGAGATGCTACCTCAGTAGAAGCATTTCAGTCCCATCTTAAAACTCATTGTTACGTGCGGGGGGTCGCAGCTTGCTGCGAGGTTCGTTCCCAAGGGATGCAAACGGACCACTCCGGACAGGACGTGCAGGTAGGAACATGATTTATTCTTCGAAACTCAAGGAAGTACCAAAAACCGAAAACAAGCCGAAGCAACAACGTGCCGATCGCACTGGAAGCTAAGGCTAACACTTAGCATAGGCAAGAAGACAAGGAATACTCACGTAACTGTAGCAAAAGCAAACAAAGAAGCCAGGCCGACTGACCGGCAAAGGCAGGCTTAAATGATTCCTCTGATTAGTGCTCGGGGAACAGGTGAGCGTCCCGAACACCAATCAGAGGCAGGTGAAAATAACATGTAGCCAAGGTAACTAAACAAACTCAAGGGGGCACAACAACAGGAACTAAGGGAGTCCAAAACTAACAGAAAATAACAAAAACATGATCCAGGCCACGGATCATGACACTCATTTATACACCCTAGCCTTTAAATAGGCCTCTTTTAGACCAGTTGATCTGCCGTCTCTCTTTTCTGCTCTGCCCCCCTCTCCTGCGTGGAGAGGTTATCAGATGACCCCGGATCTGTTTCCACGGAGGAAACTTAGGGGTTTTATTCACCTCTAAGTACAAATATATGAATCATTTTCTCCTCTTCATCTTTGTGGCGCCCCCTTGAGAACACTGCCTTGAGAAATTGCCCATACGGCCGATAAGAACGTACAGTATGTATCAAAACAAACAAACACATGCATCTAAGCTTTGTGTTATAGATATAGTTATAAAAAAAAAATGTACATGACACTTTTTGTTGTTTTATTTTTTTTTAATGACAAATAATTCTGTGTTCTTTTCAAAATGTTGTTTTTGTAATATTTGACTTAATTCTTTTAATATCGCAACTTTTTTTGTAAGTCAAAATTCTTATTTTCTTCTTTCACTCTCATACTACTTGTAAATGACAGCTTTTTTCCCCAACAGGGAATTACTGTACTTTTTTTCTTGATATTATGAGTTTTTTCCAACAAACATGATTTTTCTAATATTATAACTGTTTCCCGACTTAATTTTCCAAACTTTCTGTCAGGTTCAAACACTGATGACATCTATTAAACGAGACAAGGAGCAAGGAATTAAACAGACAGAATTAAATTTGGCTCAATTGAGGAGAGCGCGTCTGGGCTGTACTCTTGTACAGTCTCCTTCACGCTCTGGCGAAATATTGTACGCCACCTCTTTTATTTGGACTTTCCCTGATTACATGGCAACAGCTGTTTCTAAAGGGACGGGGGTCGTAAACAGCCATCGCCTTTGATTACAACAGTTCAAAGAAAAGGTTGTAAAACAATTCACAGAAAAGGTCCCTGGAGGGAAGTTGGGTCCTGCTTCTTCTACGCTTTGTAGTTCTCGGGTCAAAACAATATTTTTCTGTTGATTACAATACATGAGAGAAACAGAACACCTTCATGTTGCTTCCCATCCTACACAGTGGAGTTTTACAAGCCTTCTTGGTAGGTTCAAAGACAGCTGTTGTCTTCTCGCCAGGAACTCAATGTAACACAAAGTTTTGTGATAACTTAGATACAATTATTCTGACACATTCCTTTTTATATTTTTGGTTGTTTAGGGCAGGGGTGTCCAAACATTTTCCAGCGAATGCCGCTTACATAAAAACTGAAGGATGCGGGGGCCATTTTGACACATTTTGTACATTAAAGACAACAAAACCAATATAATGTATATCAATATATGTTAAACTATCTGAACAAAACATCTACATCTTATCTTTGTGTTATAGCTAAACGAGTCAATAGGTGTTGTTTAATATCTTATTATTCTTTCCTACTATTTAATTAGGCCCCTTTTAGACCAGTTAATCTGCCGTCCCTCTTTTCTGCTGTTTCCCCTCTCCTGCGTGGAGAGGTTATCAGATGACCTCAGATCTGTTTCCACAGTCTCCCAATGGACTGGACTTTCACATGAAGTCGGGACCCGGGACGGACCACTCCTCATCATCAGTCGGTCCTTCGTCTGCTTCACCCATTTATTTTGTTTCACCCTAAATGTGTGTACAAAAAGAACAAAAGTACACATCAAACAGTGCTCAATAACATTCCACTTTCACCAAAGGCAAATGAAGTATGTTTGACTTCCTGTTAGAACACTTGCCAGCACACCGCCTCACTTTTCTGCCTGAGCCTGCAGCGTCCTCTGGTGTGCCAACAGTGTATGACAAGCACATTTTGCTTCTATTCTAAATGGGTACACAGTAAAAACATGCTAAGACAGAAATAGCAACATATTGTTATCCATCCATCCATATTCTACCGCGTATTCCCTTTGGGGTGGCGGGGGGCGCTGGAGCCTATCTCAGCTACAATCGGGCAATTCAAAAACACCACATCACACTAACATATATGCTTAATCAATTAATTGATTATTTGAAGAGCATTTATTGGGATCGCTCTTCTCTGAAAGACTCTCTGCCTAACCCATGTCAGAATGATAGAATAGAATAAAAAGTAATTTATTGATCCCTGGGGGAAATTCAGCACCACAGTTCGCTAACAATAAACAATAAATACTTAGGTATTTTTTACATGTGAATGATATACATACAGTCTATTATACAGCATTATTCACATGTGAATAATATAAGTACAGTCTATTATACAGCATTATTCACATGTGAATAATATAAATACAGTCTATTATACAGCATTATTCACATGTGAATATTATTCACATGTTGAAAATGTTGAGATTTCAATATAAATATGCTTGATTTTGTATTTGTATTTATATTGAATTTGTATATGTGGATCGCTTTTTTGCTTTTGTGTCGATGAGACATTCCTCCCACAAACCAGAGGCACAAATAAATGTGACCTACACACTCTCCTGAACAACCAGCAGAGGGCACTGCAGCCAGAGCGGTCTGGGTACACAGCACTGTTATTATTATTATTATTAGGCATGCATGTGGTCGCTTGAAAACTCGAGCTGGAAGACTACGCATGCGTGTTCTGCACCTCACCGGAAAAGGTGAGGTGGAGAGTTTTCTCTTAATATTATGACTTTTTCTTTCAATCTTTTCTACTTCATTCTTATAACAATACTTGTTTCCCCAACCTAATATTTCAAACTAATTTCATACTTTTATTTGTTTCGCATTTAATCATAACTCTTTTTTAATAGCTCAAATAAAAAAAGAACTACACAACATTTTCTCTCAATATTATGCCTTTATTCTCCAAACATTTTCACATTATTCTCGTAAAATGACTGCTATTTTTTATTTTAAGTGTTACATTTCTTTTTAGTTGTTGTTGAATTGTAATTTTAGGATGCCATTAAAAACATTTAAACTCCCTTTATATCCCTTTGATTTAACTGGTTTAGTTTAGTTAAAGTATACTTGTCAAATATGAAAGTTCTAAATAAATGAAATGAACGTTTCCAAAACATTTATTTTGCATATGAGTGCTGCTCTTTTCATGCCTGAACTTATTTCTTCCACGAAAAAAAATCCCTAATGAAATAGCCCTGATAACAGTACTGTTGTTATTATTATTATTAGGCATGCATGTGCCGCTTGAAAACGCGAG